>NC_020494.1:19222342-19256424 GCF_000184155.1 Fragaria vesca subsp. vesca | reverse complement strand
ACCTACCTACCTCTCTCTCTCTCTCTCTCTCTCTCTCTCTCTCTCTCTCTCGTCGCCGCTCCTCCGTCGGAATTTCCATCACAGGTGCGCTAATCTTAACCTCGCTGTACTTTGCTACTCTCGCTTTGCTTTGTTACTCTAGCTTCGCTTCTAATCCATGTATGTATACCTCTCTACTATGGTGCGTATACGCTTCAGTAATGTATATACGTATATGTACTCACCGAGGTTCGCTTTTGTACGGATATCACTGTGTAGCTCTGTAATTTAGTAATTTCTAGTGTTTTACTGCCGATTAATTCACAGATTTTGGGCTATTAGGGCTTCTTTTTGCTTCTCTCTCGTTTGCTTATGAATCTGGTTATGCATTTAGTTTTCGGTTCCAGTTTGATTGAAATTTTGGTTCGTAGAAGTGTGGATGTGGGAGAGAAAAATAGCGAAAAGTAGATGGAAGTTAGAAACTCATATTTTTACTTACCAATTTTGTTTTGAATTTTCGGTAACTTAATGTTTGTTATGGATTGAATGTGTTAGGACCTTCTGTAGTTGTATTGTGGTGCGAAACTGTGGATTGTGGAGTGTAGTGAGTAGAGAACACGAATAATGTGCTCGAGAGATAGACACATAATTGTATACGCTAGATATGGAAGATTCTCACTCTTATAGTTTTACACTTGCGGCTGCTGCATTGAAGAACTTGAAGAGTGATTTATTAGCCTCATAATGGCTGAGGTTGTAGAGGAAATATTTAGTTTTGTTAGAACTGACCTCTAGATTGTCTCAGTGTCACATGTATGGACCTTCCTTGGTTTTACCTCTTGTGTTAAAAATCTTTCATGGTAATTTTATGTATGGAGTAGTTAATTTGCCTTGTGGGAAGTTGGGAACTTATCAATGTTACTTGCAGTTTGTAGTTTTTGTACGACTTTCAGGCCTGTAGAAAACCTAATGGCAGCCAAAGGTGAGACGAGCTCATCCAAAGTGCGCAATAGAGAGTTTCTCTTGGAGATTGAGGCAAAAGTTCGAAAATGGTGGGAAGACGAGAAAGTTTTCAGTGCTGAATGTGAAAAGCCTGGTCACAAGTTCTTTGGAAAACTCCCTTTTGATAGTTTTATGGAAAATCCGTTCAGTCTGTCAAAGCTGGAATGGCTGCCAGATATTCCTATTGATGTCATCAGATTTGCTTTGGTATATGTTTGTGATGGTGCTGTTGATGAGGCAAAAATCAACTTTCTACATAGCAATGCAGCTTCTGTATACAATGCTGCAAACACTGCCATCCTAAAATTCAATGAAGAGATGTCATGGCATGAAGAATTCTTGGCTGCAGATTTTGAATCTTTGAGATGTGGTCCCCCTTCTACTTTCGCAGACAGGGTGTTTGCCAATGAGATAAACATTGCTTTGAACAGGACCAAAGAGCAATACGAAGCTGGCCAGTTTCGAGGAGCCCTGGATTCCATTTTTGAGCTTCAAGATGCCAGAGATTGGTACAAGATTTCATGTGGTGGTACAAACGCAATGAACCGTGACTTGGTGTGGCGTTTTATGGATGTGCAGACATGTCTTATAACTCCAATCTGTCCACACTATAGGGAGTATGTCTGGAGGGATCTTCTGAACAAGATGGACTTTGTGGTGAATGCAGACTGGCCTGTCGCTGATGCTCCAGATGAGTCAATCCTTCAGAGTGGCGATAAGTATTTGAAAGACTTAATTGATTCAATGAAGAGACACGTTGAAAGTGAGAGAAATAAGAAGGGTACTGCTCTAGCTACCACTAGTTTGACAGACGAAAGCCAAAAATTAGAAGCTCTTATATATGTTAATGAGGCAGGTGATACACTTACTTTCTCTACCGAGGCATTGCATACAGATTTTAAACAACACGGAAATGAGTTCAATCAGAATGCGAAAGTAAAGTTCGGGGATCAATTCTTAGATTTGAAGCTGCCTTTTAGAGAGAAAGTGCTTCTACAGAATTTGAACTTTATTAAG
Organism: Fragaria vesca subsp. vesca; assembly: GCF_000184155.1. Lineage (NCBI taxonomy): Eukaryota > Viridiplantae > Streptophyta > Magnoliopsida > Rosales > Rosaceae > Fragaria > Fragaria vesca. The sequence goes on along the minus strand of NC_020494.1, from coordinate 19,254,426 downwards.
AGGGAAATTGGTCTTGACAAGGTGCAAGTTTTATCAGCTACCAACCCTGGTGATCTTGCTAAAGCTGGTTCTCCTATTAAATTGTCAGATGCTGAATCTTCCTCACCTGGAAAGCCAGCTATTCTCTCCTTGACATGGTACTATGATCTAATCCCTTTTTGGCACTAATTTGCACTTTGCATAGACCATCCTCTTAATTGTCAGATTGTTGGACCTCAATATATGTGTATGCTTTTTCTTTTTGTTAACCAGATTTCTTACTTCAACGGTTTTTTAATTTTTTTTTTTACGTTTGTTAGTCCAAAAAGAGATTTTAGATCATTTGGTACTTCAAAGACTACACCGTTAATGGCCGATTTATCCTCATCTGGCTCTGCACCAAAGCACACCAACCCTTTAACCATGCTCAGTTTGTGGCCAAAATTTAAGCTACCCCAAATATTCTCACAAAGGGAAGAAAATTACCCCGAAGAACTCTCACAAAGGGAAAAATACTATCCTGAAAAATGTCACAATAATCCTGCTTCCTTGTATCGCCCTCCCTCTAAGCTACTCTTCCAGGGTTCCTTTGACAAGGTAATGGTCATTTTAATTTTATCTTACTCATTGGCTCATTGCTGCATAATGTGTTTACTCTACAAGTCCAGTGGTTAGTGAGGAATTGAAATTTGAAATTTTTTTTAACTAATATTACAGGCCTTAGATACTGCTTGTAACCAAGACAAATGGCTCCTGGTGAACATGCAATGTTTGGATAATTTCAGCTCGCATATGGTACTAGCATTTCATTTTTCTGTGTGGTGTAGTTCTTAATTTATGTTTGTCAGTCTCTATACATTCTAATTACCGCTAGGACTCACTTTTGGTTCATGTATTTTCCTCTGTGAAGCTTAATCACCACGTCTGGTCTGAAAAAGCTGTCTGTGAGACCATTAGTACCAATCTTATCTTTTGGCACGTAAGTACATCCTTTGATGTTCGTTACTATTTCCCAGTGTTTGTTATTTCTACCAAGTCAAACTTAGATTGAGTTTGCAATTTGTTTTCTATTTATCGTATACAAGCTCTTGATTATAATTGAAAATGCTTTTTTATGCTTTATAGGAGTATTTTGATACACCTGAAGGTGATATGGTTTCCAGAAAGTACATCTTGGACTCAAGAACCATAGTGCTGCTGATTGACCCCATGACTAGTGAAGCAATGTGTTCATGGAAAGGAATGGTTAATCCGAATGATTTTATGGAGGTAACTTACCGTCTGTGATATGTACCTTGCTTATATAAGGTTATTTCTCACTTAAATGTCCAGGGCCAGCCTAACAGACCTTTCAACATATGTAATTAAGATCAAACTTTCACATGAGGTTAATGCTTGCTGTAGGATCTAGTACCATACTTGCTGACTAGCCCCAAGAATAACTGTGTACCTCAAGAAGAGAAGGAACTACTGCGGCACACATCGAAGTTGGAGACAAGTAGTGGAAGTACTTCCAAAGCCAAACAAGACTAGGAGGAAAAACCATCTGAGTGGAGCGTATTCACATCCTTCATAATCAAAATTGGAAAACATGACCCAAAAGCTGATAGGAAACTGTGCTAGCTCTTGAACAGGATCCAAAAACAGTTGCTTGACTCGGAATATGATGTTTTTGTACTTAACTCAGTTAACTGATTATAGGCTTAGAAGGATTATAGTGATTACTGTTGCAGAAAGAGCCACTAGTGAGGCTCATTCTCTATATGAACATCTTTAATTCGTAGTTGGATATATTGTGCTTCATTATCTGCGATTTCCTCTATTCCATATGTAGCAGAATAATTTGATGTGCTTTGTTTATAGTATGAATATAATGATACAAATGAAGGCTGGAACTTTTGCACAGGTAGATGCTGCAATCTAGACCTGGCGAAACAATGTGTTCGTGTAATGGAATGGAATTTTCATTTACAGTGTTTGATGTTTCTGAACCAGTAGTTAATCGATTATTTCAAACACAAAATTAATGTACTGAATTCCGGTAGAGAAATAATGATACAATTAACATCAGATTTTGTTCTTGTACTTTTCCAACACTTCCATTTTGCTTTCTCATCAGAACAGCCATGAGAATCACAAAAAGGGGCAGCGGCACTATAGATGAACAATAACAACGAACTATAAACTACAGGTTGTTTTACACTTGGTGTATGCCTGAAGTTTACAACTACAACCAGTTTTTTCTGGTTGGCTGAAAACATCTCTAAGCAGTATTGTCATTTCTTTTTCTTTGTTCTTCTCCTTTTCGGCTTGATTCTCTAAGAAAGTGTCGAATATGTACAGAATAATAGGAGTTGATATCTGTTACTTAGCTCAGAGAACAAGCCGATACTAGACTCGCATCTTCTTCATCCCTCTGATTCTGTTCTGATGTAAGCCGCTCGACCAAAATGTCCAAGGCTTCCTTCATCCACCAATGTTGACAAGCTTCTCTAGCTTTGGCAGCAGTCATCTGTATACATACAAACAACGAATCACAACACGTTTTTATAGAGAACATATGTACATGCAGATATGCATAACATTATATATTCAAACGTAGGACTTGAAATCCTCAACGCAAATCAACAGAGATCAAAGACGTACCCAAACGCGTTGTCGTACGTTCTTCTCTGGCCAGAGATCCAGTTGCTCCTTGACAAACAAAGGAAACATGTAGCCTTCATAATATGTGTCGTGTCTTTTGCTCATGAAACTCCATTGTCCCAATTGACACTGCCATCAAGTTAACATTCCGGTCAAAATCTTCGCCACAATGCTCTTAAATGTAAGGTAAAAGTTCGAGGGACTCTACCCCTCTTCCTCAATCAAAAGAAGAAATAAGAAATGAAAATACCAACCTCAACATTTCCAAGAACTCCTGCTTCTTCTAGCGATTCTCTTGAAGCAGCTTCTTCTACAGATTCATCAAGTTCCCAACCACCCTAAAAAAGAACAACAATTGTTGGATTTCAGTGCAAAGCTAAATGCATGTAGAAGCAATTCTTATTCCAATTGAACAAAACAACAACATGAAAAAAGAGGCAGCAATTGCATACCTTAGGAAACATGAATGCATTGCCTTTCTGTGAAGTTATCACAAGAAATTCCAACTCCTTGCTTTCGGTACCATCAACGCCATTTTTGTATCTATAAGGTATGCACCTGCAAGATTAATTTCAATGATGAATAAGTTCTTCATTTTAAAACGAAAATTTGATCACTTATGCATGAGATAAAACGTCAAATTATCAAAAAGAACATGAATGGGGAACATGGGGTACAATCTGAAAGGGATTAGGGACCCATGATGAACAGAAGAGAACAAAACTGCCATGTCAATAGTCACGAAAAGCTCTCAACTCAACAGATACAAAGAAAAAGACCAAGCAGCCTTACCCTACGACTTGACGGCGGCCCATGTTGTACCTCTGCAACTCCCTTCCCGTTCTAGCAACTAAACAAGTCATATCTATCTCCTTCTTCTTCTTCCTCTTCTTCCTCTTCGTCTTCTTCTTCAGGACTTGGGGATTGCAGATTTGCAAGTAAAATTAAACCCTTTGGCAAAAGAAAGGTTCCCTTTTAAACTAAGGATGTAATGGCCAGAGAGGCCTTTGTTTTCTGTTACAACTTCCACACTGAATCCCAAAATAACGAAGATATCGGTTAAAAATGTCGAAGATTAACGCGGAAATATATCCAAAGTTGGGTAGGGATCTCTTTGGTATTTTCAAGTTTTGGGGCAGAGAGATGAAGGATGGGCTGGCACAGAAACACCAGACTTGGTTATATATAGAAAAGAAGCGTTCATGGATGCCGCTTCGATATAATAAAACGTCTTAGTTTGATCATTTCTATATTGGGGTGCTGGGACCCTTTCTTCTGTTTTTTTATTATCACGTGTAATCATATAACCGTCATAATTAGACATGGTAAATAAAATTATCAAACAACAGTAACAATTAAAACGTATTCAAGACACCAACATGCACTTGCACTAATATGAATTCATTTGAGACTAACTATAAATACTAACGGAGCTAAACACATACCAAAAGGTGCTATAACACCCCTCAAAACCTTAGCTTTATATGTATCTTGTGTTTAGTATCTAGCTAACTTAGAAGGTTTACTATAACCTTCTTTTATATTGGCCCCCCTCTTGTGTATTCTCTGGCTCCGCCTCCGCCAGTGACCATAAATACGATGTAACCTTAAACGCGGGTCGAGATAATATTACGTGGTAGTCAAGTTAAATACAATGACGATAATATATTGGTTATGATAAATATAAGCCGCAAAATGATATCAATGTTTTTGTAATCGAAACCACACGGTTTTGTTAAAGACTTTGTAGGCCTATATGGGCCGAGATAATTGAAGTTTAATGTTTTGTCGCATATATCTGTTAGATTAACTCGATCCATTTATTGGAAGTTTCATGTATGGGATCTTGTTGCTATCTTCAAATCAATTTCCTTCAAAACATGTTTAACGTGAAACAAAGTTTCATGTTGGCTTTGTGCCCGAGTTCAGATCTTGCATTTTAGTTTTAGTTAAGGTTGTACCAGAGAGCAAAGCTGTTTTGTAGCTAGCTTTAGAAAAACCAGAGTGCCGTGAGGGCATACGACATTCACGTCGCCTTGTGCGACGGGATCTGCTCGAGGAGTTTCTGTGTCATTTCCCACAACAACCATTAGTTCAGTCCACGTGGCGCTATATAACTGGGTTGGTTGTAGGTTGACTTTTGGAAGAACATACTCACGTGCATAATCATGGCGTGCCTCTGCATGTTTTCGTTTTTTAATTCTTATTTTCTTCTCTTTTTTTGGGCGGTGTTTTATATTTCTTGAAGAAAATGGTGGGTGACTTGGGTTCTATTAGGAAAAGCTAATGATGAATTGAGTGGTTAATGATTAGGATTAGTGTATGGAATGATGATATCAATTTGCAACCTTCACTCCCGTAAGTTGTAGTTAAAAACCTATTTTAGTTCTTCAAAATACAATAAATTATAATAGATCCAGCCAGTAACGTAACCATTGTAGGACCAGAAAATTCAACTGACCTCTCTTAACTTTTTATTATCTTGCTAATTGGTTGAAACTTTTTCGTTTTTTAGTTTATATAGTATTATACACACATAATTGACCCTTATGATAATATAGAAAAATAAAATCTCAACTAATTTACCTACATTTCTCTAAATCCTCGACTCATAGAAAACTATATATATATTTTGGCCATACTCATTTATATTTCTCTTTTATTTCCCATTGATTTAAATTCTCATAATATCTTGTAATTAAGATATTCTTCTTAGTATGCATTGTTAGTCCAATTAGGCATTCATTTCAGTTTTTAATTACCAATTTACCATGCATTATAAACATTTAGGGATTGTGTTATATAGTATGAGACACTATTTACATCTACTTCAATAAAATTATAATTTTATAAATCAAATTATAACAAATATCGAGAACAAAGTTTAACCCTCGTGTCAAAAATTTCTAGCTACCCACTGAATCCAGCTCTTGTCAAAACTTAAAAGTGTCGACTGTATAATCATCATACATGAGTGGACAATGACTCAGAATTAGTAATAGATACATATTGGTGATGACCATATCACAATTTTTGTGTGACTTTTTGTCCCAACACTATCTGTGATTTCAAAACTTCCATTAGAAATGTGTAAGTAGTCACATATTTAACATATACTATTTGTTGAGATGATGTCATGGTCCGGTTACTGTTCATAAAGAACAATGTGAGGGCGGTTTTGCCTATTGACTTTCATTTTAATAACAGCTCTGTTCACACCCAAAATTAATATTTTACTAAATAGTAATTGTTTAAGTGAATATTAGTTAAATTCATGGTCTACACCGACGAGCCCAAAATATTAAGTTTATTAGTGATGCCCCGCCAACGAAAACATGCGAGCTAATCGGTAAAGTTCGCGTGAGTCTAGGAGTCTAGCATGCAAGCTATGCAGAAGCCTTCGCACACAAGAACTGAAGTTTCATGCGAGCTGGATAAAGTTTGCATGCGAGGAGGTCTTGCATTCGAGGTGCAGGACTTCACATAAGAGAGGGAGTCTTAGACGTGAACTATTTATCTATTAAGCTTTCATACATATCCAATTAGCCATCCGTGTTGCATGGCTGAAGGTGGAGTAGTCCAATTATAATGCAATGTTCTATTTGATTAAGGATAGGTGCACACACAGCGAAGACTCTTTTCTCCTTAAAGAAAGCAACGACCACCAGGTGATTAACATCGTCTACGCCACATTTATCGTTAAAGACTTCCACAAGTCTTTGATATGTTTTGGGCTAATACATGTGGCCCTAAAATGTCTATATAAGGGAGTTCGAGATCTACTCTACACACACTAAATAACTCAATAAAAATACAATATAGCTTTCAACATAATTGAACCTAACGTTAAAACATCTCGCCTTAGCAACCCTTTTACTTTCAAGCTCCTCGGAGCTTTGTCTCTTTACTTTCCAGTCTCTCTGGAGTCCTTGCACCCTTTACTTTTCAAGCTCTTCGGAGCTCTGCACCCTTTACTTTTCAAGTTCCCTTGCGTTCTCGTTTTCCTTTTCTTTGGTTGCTCTGTTCGCTACAATCGCGAGTATCGATATTAGTGGCGGAGAAGCTATTGTAAATCCTCGTCCGCGAGGTGGCACCAGAGCCCTACTTTCGTTTGATTAGAAGTACATGTTACCGCTCTACAACAACAACTCTACTACATTCTGCGTCCACACGGTGCCACGCCCTGTATCCGTAGAAGCATTGACTGTTACCATCTCTCTCTGTCCCTGTTGAGGATTGTGGCCAAAACACTACCATTCCACGTTAATATAAAAGCTACATCACCTCAACACGTGGCAAACTTTTCTGCATCCGCTTCGTTATCTCTTGAAGCTTCCAGAGAGAAACCAACCTCTGCCATGAACTTCAATATTCGACCGAGATCAATCTGATAGTTGAACCGCTTCACCTTTCTGCACCGCCTCATCGCCTCCAACTCCGGTTCTTCTTTTCCTTCCTCCTCACTTTTTCCGCCTCACCATTTTGGCTTCTGATGTGAGGAAGTAGCCGACGAATTTTTGTCTAGGATCTGAGAGGACGAATTTTGTCCATAGTTCAATCCTTAAAGATACATTTCCTTAGTATTATGCACAATCTGAAATATAAACTAACAAATACGGATTTGTGGAACAGTAGTGTAATCAACAACTAGAGAAATATGGTCATCCAATAAGGACTATAGATTAATCCATATACAACACTTGACTAATAACAGTTCTTTAAAGACTTATCTACATAATATTTATGGGAAATCATTCAATACACTTTACGAAAAGTACATGCAAGAATCCAAATCATATCCGTTCGAGAGTAGAGCGTTTTGAGTTTTCTTCTCTATTTATGAGAGCTGGGGAGTTTCAGTGGTTAAGCTTCGCCCATAACTCATTTCATCTTGCGTTCGACTTTGATTTGACACATAAACAGAGATTAAACCTATATCACAACTTGGGTTGTTGATTGGTGAATTTAACCTCCTCTGGTCATTATCAAATGTCTTTAACCATCTAACAACTTCTAGCTAGCTTCCTAATCGAAGAAGTAATTTAAAAGTATTGAAGGTTGTTATCAATAGATAGATGTCCCTAACAAAATAAATGATGTCGCCTTCAAAGTGAGACTAGCAAGTCGAGGGTTTGAAATGGTCGGACTCACATGGAGTGGAAAATATGTGCATGCCCGCCCACTCCCTAAGAATTATTTGGTCTCTGTTTTGTCCCTCAATACATAATAATCACACAAAACATATATAAAATGACTTCTTCCAAGTTCTTTCACTATATAAATAGTGGAGCAGTTGGGGTTAGGGGAAGCTTTTCCTTCGTCATTTATATTGTGGATTGTGATTCCCTTTTGTCATCACTATATAAGAAAGCTAAGTCAATATTTGTTTTCGAGTGCATGTATATATAACACCTACAAATTGGTGCTCTTTGTCATGATAAAGATGATAGGACAAGTTAATTTAGCATAACCTAATAGAAATCATGGCACAAAGAGCAGCATAGTAGCAGACAATTCCATAACAATATAATAATTTAAAAGAGATAGCGACAATTTTTTAAATTATGTTAAAACGTAACAGATTATGCTGAAACATCCGATAAAGACATAAAGTTGTCCAAAATAAAACTCTCGAGATTCCCCTCTCAAAATATGCTTGAGAATAACATGCTGCTTAGTATCGCATAAAGACGTATGAAACAAGAAAATTACACGCTAAGGAATCTGAACGACATATGCTTCATTTTAGCCACATGAAAGAACTAGATTGACATAATCTTTTTTCGAGTAGTAATGGTTTCAATCAGTGCCCAAAACATTTTGCATTGCTTGTTTGTTGAGATGCTAACAAAGATTAAAAGGGTGGTCTAGTTGCAACAGTTGGGAGTTGGGTTTCATTGAACTCCTGTTAGGTGTGACCTAAATATATAGATAGTGCATGTCAAAATTGAATTTAGATTTAGTATGCCAAGAAAAAGTCCAATGTTAAACATATATAGTTGCCCCCTCATCTAGCAGCATAGGTCACATGGGAAACTTCCCCACGAGACAATACATTACTATAGTTTCCATTTTATAAGGTACGCATGGAAACATTGATGGAACACATATCTATTTGTTAAAATGAAATCGAATTGAATAGTACTAACTACTAATTAAGTAGGGTTTCCATGTGTATCTGGTTTGGATCATACCAAAACACCGATGAGATTGCCGGCCTCCAAGAAACTCGGACGGCTAAGATAGATGGTCGGAACAATAAGATCGTAGATTTCGTAATACATATGAATCGGTACTTGTACAAATGAACTGTTATGTGTGTATCCAACAAGTGAAACAAACAAAGTGATCGTCCCAACTCCCAAATGTTCGAAAATTGTCATTTCTAGCGGCCGCGTATGGTATGGGGCAGTTTTCTAGTATCATGAATTTCATTGACTGAATAACATGCAAAGATTTGTTCATCAATTTCTATATCCAACAACTCACATGCATGCATTATGGAGCATCTTACTGACTTAGTGAATCTAAATAAATCAGTGTTAAAAATCATTAAAATTAAATATTGCATAGGGATTGCTCACTTAACTACTAAACTATTTGCTCTACAAATGCTTACAATATTGATTTGGCACTACCATTTTCCAGAAGAGCATCTTATCTTTCGGCTGATAAGCCCAAAACATATTTGGGTTCAATATGGCCATTGAACATTTCTGTTGACATTTCTTTAGCCCACCCTATGGCAGGCCCAAATGATTGAATATAGAACAAACCTAATGAACAAATTACATCCCTGGCTTAATGCTAGTAACTCCATAAGCAAAGCAAGATTATTGATTCATCCTTAGCAACCTAATTGAAAGTTAGTAATCTGTTTAAAGCTTGAAACATGGGTGTTTTGGATGGAGCAAAGAGAATCTCAACAGACAGACTAGAATAAAAGGAAAAAGTTAGTCACGAAATTTAATCTAAAGTGTGGAAACATGAGAGAATGAAAGATCGCGTTAAGTGTTGTTAGAGACATTTAACGGTTTGAGTTTGTGTGGAAGATCTTAGTTCGGTTCATTTAGAAAGAATTTATTTGAAAGTGTCATTACTTGCAAGTTCTTAGTCGTGATAAAACATTAAACCTTTGCCCTACTTTTACCCTCTCTTACGTTTGAGATAACCAAATCATGACCATGTCACCATGTCAGCATGCTAGTCTTGTCAAGAAGAAAAGAACCATCAACCATCTACAAGTTTTCATACCAGAAATACCAGAATTTCATTGTGAACTTCACCTTATCCATACATAACAGCCAAACTTACTGCTCTTAATACGACATAGAATTCAAGCAAGTCTTCTCTATTCTATGTCCTTGTTGGGTCAGCAAGCAATGAGAGTCTGAAACCAAGACATTTGGTGCAGAATACATACCTTACCCAGTCAACTAAGAAATTCCAAGTTAATAAGGCAGGTGGCTCTGCCCCAAATTACCGACCTATCCTCTTTCTACGACTCTTGCTAATTGTTCTTTGACCAAACCCGACTCCAATTAATCACTAGACTAAACCCATTAATCAAATTGGTCAGTTTAATCCTAAAGTTGGTGACCCATCCATGTATATCATGCATAAGAAAACAAAGGAGGGGCAAATTTGAGTAGAAAATTCGTATTAACACGCCTAAGAGTCGTCTCTAATAAAAGTCATAACTTACTCTCTAACCCCTTTTCCGCAATTTTGCTTATATACCTTCCCTCCCTTTCTCACTCTTCATCAAGAAATCGTGTCCCTTTTGTTTCCTTCATTCCTTGTCTTAGTATATATAGTCTTCAATACGTTCATAACATCATAAACAAGAAGAAGAAGAAGAAGAAGAAGAAGAAGAAGAGGATCATATATATGGAGCAAAAGAACATGATCATGATCAACAACATCATGGAAGGAGAGGAGGGTTACAACGTAGTTCCGGTTCATATGCAAGTCATGAAGATCAAGCAAGAGATTGAGAAAATCAAGCACCCTTATTCTCTGTCTATGGAGCAGCCGGCGGAGATGAGACGTTTGCTTCTCCGGGAGATTAATCGGCAGCGGTCACGCTCGCCGCTTGGTTTGGCAGCGGTTTAGAAGTTTATGCTTCTTTTTGTTTCCTTTTAGTTTCTGTCCAACCAGAGTATTGGTGCTTGGTGCTTTGCAGTTCTATTTTGGTTTTGTGTACAGTGGGAAACTCAGAAGCATATAGTGAAATTAACCTCATACTTCTATGGAGTCACTCGCCTTTTCTGGGTTCGTTTCTCTGATTAGATTTGGGTTACTTCTGCGGTTAGGATGATCATAGATCATATTTTTGTTGTACTTTTACTATTACACTCTATCTCTCTGTGTTCATCATGCACATACACAAAATAAAACATAGAAATTACTAATTTGTGGGAATCAATCACTGTACTCCACTCTTCTGCTTCCTCAAAATATCGCTGCTCTTATATTATGCCTTCCTCATCTGAGAACATACTTGGTAAATATCTTGGGAGTTCCCTTTCCACGGACCAAGTCCTTTTCAATTTTAGTTTTGGGTGTTGAACTGTCGATATGTATAATATGCATGTGCAATATGAATGGATGGACTAAATCCTCAAGTGACCAAACAAGGAAAAAAAAGAGTTCGTGTGAAAATAGAAAAGGTCCATCCACAATTCATTTCTCCTCCTAACGTCACCAATTATACTGATGGCAACAGAAAATTTCAAATTATATATAGTACCAACAATGTCTGCATATTCTACAAAGTTTGATTTATTCAGTGTAAAGAGAAGAAAAGGCCTGTGATTTAATGCTGATAAAAACCTGAACATCGTGGCTATCTTTCAGAATCATAATACTCAAATTACTAGACCGAGTGATTACATAATAAATTGTAATTATGAGGCAAAACAAGCACGAGTGAAGTTGTGAACAAACAAGTGAGAATTAGAATGATTCTAGATTTCTATACCGTCACAGTTCAGCCTTGAGCAGTGGCTGTTTCTTTTGATGAAAGTAACTTTACCCTCCTTGTGAGATCTCTCATCACATCTATAATGACACTTTTCTTCAGAATTCTGAACTGGATAGCCAACTCGGTAGAATCTGAAACGCCCTTTTGCAAGATGGATTCATCCTCCATGAGTTTGGTTGGGAAGTGTCCAAGTGCAATCACACATAGCGCAATAACGGTCCGAAAAGCAGCCACCTCATTTGCAATACCAAGGGGAGCTTCAACTGATATGGATTTAAGAGTATTTAAATCATGTTTCTGCACTGTTTCTACATCACTGGCAAGAACAACTCTTAAGGCTGCCAACAGTCGTCCCTCAACCACTTCTGAACCCCCCAAGCACACCTACCAGGCAAAAACGAACAAAATGCATAAATATTACCGTGACAAAAATTATGATGAAGTGTTCAATAAATTTTGTAATTAACATCATCAATCTGAAATGCCAGAGGTTTTCTTTCTAACAAGACTGAGAAACAAGGGGGAAATAGGGACTGATTGCTATATCACCTAGAGTGGAAATCACTGAAAATTTCAAATAGTGAACCTAGATAATAGTAAGAAGAATTCTTCAGGGAAGTAGAAACCTTGAGAAGAGGGGCTTCCCCATCTAATTTTAGCTGGCATAATATTTCTTTCTGCCATGGAGCTGGTGCAGAGAAGCTGGGTGATGATTCTCCAGCAGCCATACTCGCAGCATCCAAAAATGCTCCATCATATTTCAGCTCAATACAGTCATAAGGGTTTGAAGGTACCACAAATCCATAATCCAGTAGGAAAAGATCATTGCTCAAACCTCCATAGTTGAGTTCTAAGCAATCATTCTGTTTAATCTCTGTTTCGGCCACAACCTGGAATGGAAGAATCTTAATTGAGTAAACAGAAGTGTAACTAATGTTCTTTTCCTTTATTTTAATGGTTTGGAGACTTTAAGAATGAATTGAAATTAAAATAAATGACACCTTTACTAGCATCTTCTTGTTCCTGTCATCTTGGTCTTGAAGTATTCGTGCATTTGGCTTGAAACTATGGTTGCACATATCGATAAGAGGAAGCATCATGGGGACATCATCATAGTTGCCATCTGCAAGCTTTTTACCATATAAACGGAATGCCCGAGAGGAAACTGCTGACATGGCCCATCCAAGGGCTGATGCACCCACAGCTTGGCCACCAAAAGGGTGATCACTTGGTTTGTTATTATCAAGAGCACGTCTCACTTCTTGTTCAAATTCAAGAAGAAATCTGCATCTCTTGTTTACCTGGAACAAGAAATCACTAAGAAATTAAACCTTTCTGTGGAATTGGCGAAACTATAAGAATCTCAAATGAACTATATCACATGCTGTTCAAATCAAGTTTATTTAACATCAATGTATACATAGGTGTTACAGTTCATTACCAAAGAAAAGGAGTTACAGTTATATAAACCCCTATATTTTCAAATTGAAGAGCCAACTTAGATTGTGTGATTCTCTTCCTTAAATATGTTGTCAAATAAAGTACCTGGTAAAGAACAGGGGCATACTGCAAATTCTTTATGTCCTCGCCAGGGAAGAAGATAGGTACGCTAAATGCTTCAGGGAGGTTGCCAATGTATGGCCACCAGAAGGATCCAACTCTGGCTCTCTCTTGCAGAAGCTTCAAACCCAATTTCATTGCCCACAGCTCGTCTGCCAAATGCTTCCAGTGTCCAGTTTATTCAAATTCAAAACTCAGTACAGCCTTATGTACAAAACTTTAAGTTACTAAACTATGCCAAATAGAGTAAACCTAAAGTATATTGTAGTAAAGGTTCTGATAACACCATAATATGAACTCATTCTGAACTGATAAAACACTATGAGATAGACACAGAATGACATGTGCTAGTGAAATACTACTAATTGAGCATTCAAATCCCCGGAAATGATACTAATACATCAAAAGGTTCAACCTTTACTACTTTCTGATCAAAACCAAACCGAAAAGTAGCACCCATCAACCAGCAAAGCATAACACTCTCACAGTCAATACACAAATATTTGGAGCATAAAATGTGAAACAAATACACTTACCGGGAACTTGGCGAGCCAAATTAGCAAGAACAGCGTCAGCCCCATCTCCACTATCGGATTCAAGAGGGACAAATCTCAAGGGTACGTGCTCAGGAAGAACAACAAGCTCAGACCCTTTTGGAATCTCATCAGTAGCCACCAGCCCAAGACCAAAGGAAGTGTCTTGAGCTATCTTCACAGCCTCATGAACGAACCCACCTTCCCGCCGGACCCATTTGATAAGGTCCGGTGTGTGAGGCGCCAAACGCCCCGGATAAGACGCCGAGGCTGAAGCTGCGGCGGCGCAACTAAAAGGCCTAATGGCCGTCAGAGACGCCATTACCATCTTTGAAGCTGCCATTCTCACTCCCTAAAACAATTTTTAGGTTGATTAAAATGTCAGCGAGATTCCATTATATACCCAGAGAAAATTACACTTTGGTTTCTACAAAGAAACACTTTTTACATATGTACCCCTCTCGATTTCATTGCTTTCTGGTTACACAAGATCCAAACTTTAACCTAGAATTCCAATTAAAATAGTGTTAGCTTCATAAGACTGTCAATTTGTGGGGACAGTGGTCACTACTGAGGTCACACTCCTTCAAAGAAAGCAAAGAAGCTTCTGTTCTTTCTTTCTGTGATTCCATCAATGTGGGAAAAGATCAAAACTTTGATTGTTCTATGCTACAAGAGGTAAATTAGGTCAGTTACAAAATGCCACATTGGTTTCTTTGTTTATGGTAAGAAATTAAACCACACTTTTTTGTTTTCACAATGCTCTGTTTTACCCAAACTGGAAAAGTTACACAGTGCTGAAGAAGCTTGAATGCCAATTAGATCCGAATCATTATACAAAGACGGAAATGTTAACATGATGATCATCAAAGAAAAAAAAAGAGAAGAAAAAGAAAAAAAAAAAAAAAAAACGTAGGTCTAGAAATTTCTAAACACAATTGATTAACAACTTCTCTCAGAAAATTAAAACTGATCTACTGAGGTTGAGCATTGTTATCATGACGAGAGCCGATCATCATCATCACTTTAAACTCCTCAAAGTTGATCATACCGTCGCCGTCGGCGTCGACGCCGCCGATCATTTTCCGGCACTCGGCGAGGGAGCACTCGTCGCCCAAGCTCTTGAGCACCTCGAAGAGCTCCTCCGCCGAGATCGAGCCGTTGCCGTCTTTGTCGTAGACGGAGAAGGCGTCCCGGAGGTTCTGCAACGCCTCCGCCGAGTCGATCCCTTTGGTGTTGAGCTCCACGAACTCGTTGATGTCGATGAACCCGTCGCCGTCGGCGTCGACCTCCAGGATCATCGACCGGAGCTCGTCCTCCGTCGCCGGGTGGCCGAGGCTCCCCATGATCGCGCCGAGCTCCGACGACGAGATCTTGCCGTCGCCGTTGACGTCGAATTTGTTGAAGACCTGCTCCAGCTCGGCGATCTGCGCGCGGGTGGCGAACGACGGCGAGCGCATCACCAAGGGCGCGGCGGCGGAGGAGGGAGTGGACTTCTTCTTCCGGGAGAAGAGGGATTTGAAACCCATGGTGGTTTGGATTTGAGAGAATTTGGGTGGATTTGAAAATGGGATTTGTGTGTGTGATTGGATCAGTTAATAAACGAAAGAGAAGAAAGAGAGGTTGGTTGGATTTGGGAAATTGTTTTTAGATTTTTATTTTATCGGGAGCTGGATCAGTAATAACTAACTGAATAGCCAAAACTGAATCCAACTGAATCTCTCTCTCTCTCTCTCTCCTCTCTCTCTCTGTCAAAAGCAGGCTGCGATTACGCGTGGAATGGATCACTGTAGTTACAGTACACCCCAGACGCACCAAACTAAATGACACTGTAACAACAAAAAACGGTGATTATGCTTTCCACGTGTCCCGACTCAACCGACTTTTACCTTCCAGTTACGAGTGGGGTAATTTTGAGTTATGGGTCAGGTAAAACTGTATAAAGTGGGTAATTTTGAGTTATCGGTCAGGTGAAACTGTATGAAGTGGGTAAATTTACCCACTATTTTCTGACAAGTTGAACAAGAAAAACTACCTTGTGGGAAATAGTTTGAGAAAGAGGGATCGGGTGAGTAGCTTTAGGGTTTCATCTTGGTACGTGGCATAGTTTAAGAAGTTAGAGATCATCATCACTAGATGAGCCAATGCCAAAAAGAGCAACATATTATGAATCAACATGGTTTAATAAACCTAAACATAATAACAGATCTTGATTCTATATCTTTCTTTGTAAGATTTGGGTTTGCAACTGCATGATTCAAATGCGAGTTTTCTAAACTCGTTCCCTCTAAAATTTCTAGTTATATGAATATTTTGGCTAAGAATCAGAACATGTCAGCGTGAGAAATAATACTTTATCAAGGTAATGTTTGATCTCAAATCTATATACGTACACACAATCACCTAACACTATTTGATGTTTAGGCAACAATTATACATACTACCAAGTTCACTAAGCTGTCAAATCATTAGGCCTTGCTATCTGCCTATCTAATGGCCGGCAAGTAATGATCTCATAAAAGCTCACAACCCTTATGGTCTCCTTTGTTTTCTGCTTACAGATCTTACTTTGCATCCCGCGAACGACCTCGTCCAACACCTCCGGCAAAACACCGAGCTCCTCGAGCCACTTCTCACCCGCGGGTAGCTTCAATTTCAAAACCCTAGCAGCCACAACAACTGACCCAACCGCAATGTATCTTGGCTTGTACTGCAAGCATAGTGATGTCTTGAGCCACTCCTCCACAAGGCTCCACGCCACCTCAGCTAGGCCGGGGACTACATCACTCGTCAACCTCTTCAACGCCGCCGCGAGAGCCTTGTAAGGAAGCTCGACATCAAGATCAAACCCGATTGTCTTCAGCACTAGCCGCTCCGCCGCCATGATGAGCTCTCTCTTATCCCTCTTCAAAAGCTCAACTATCTTTATGGCATACTCGTCACATTTTGTAACGTCGTGAGGGTTTTTGATCTTGTAATTCTTCATCATCTCATTGATCTGGTCCTGTATCTCACGGCCGTAAACGACGTGCATGACGTCTTTAACTGCTCGAGGCGTGTCTTGGACTTTGCTGGCGAGAAGAACGCAGGCAGATGCCACAGTGTGGCAGCAGTTCTTGGCGTGAGACTGACGAGCGTAGAAGCGGTGGCACAGCAACATTGCAGTGGCTACGGTGAAGTTAGGCAGCCTCAAATTCTGACAGACCTTCTGAATGTGGGAGCAGTATTCAGACCGGAGTTGGGACTCTTTGGCCAAGGTGATGCCGTCGCGGCGAGATGGGGAGTTGTGCTCCAACTCTTTACTGGTGAAGTACCAGCTGCGACTCATCGGGATTGATCGGTTTCGAGGTCTCCGCATGGTTTTTCAGGCAGATGAGAATGGTATGATTATATGAAGGAAGAGAAGTGGAAGTGTATATGTGCTTGAAATGGAAATGGAGAGTTGGACTTATAGGGTTTCAGTCCCTGAGAGCCTAGAAAATACTTACCCGTTCCCTGTGGGAGTAGGAATTACACTCGGATTGGGATTTATACTCGAAATGGGAATAACCCATGTCGGATTAAGGACTTTTTTGTAAGATAATTAAATAAAAAAGTAAATTCAACTGATTTAAATTGTCGTTTACGTATAGCTAATACGTATGTTGGGTTCATTGCAAATTTCTTTTATTATTTTGAGTATACGTTACATAAGTTAGGAATGAGGTGATGACAACAAAGAAGGACAAAAGTTTAAATGATTAATTAGTTTTCTAACAAAACAGTCTAGTAATCATTGTCATATCATAAGTCAATCCGAGTACACTACATCATGTAGAAAGAGTCACGTATTTTAAGAGCTTACTATGTCCCATAAGACATATTTCTATTGCTCATTTAGCAACACAACGAAACAATTATATGTTGTTTTGCTAGGTTTAGATTTTCCGGATTGTCATCTCTATTATCTAACAAACCTTTTCATGTTCGACCAAACCTTCGGCTTCACTTGCAAACACATAGCAACGAGAACTTAGTAAGTTGATTCATTATCATGTTACTAGCTTAGTTTTTGCAAAAATTATGAGGAATCAAATAAGTAACAAAACAGAAAGAGAAAACCATAAATAGATCATAAAAAATTCACCATACATGTTAATATTCTATGATAAAATCTCTTCAACCAACCATCACCACCTTACTAAACAGAGTCTCTCTTTAGTCAGATGTATGCTATACTGAACGGTATAACAGACAAACCCAAGAGACGAATACAGAGACATCTGAAAAACCGAATCGAATTAGTAACCAAGCAATCCGATTCGTAAGTAACTATCAATTTTTCACCGTAAACAGTAATTTTACCAACAATGTTTTACCTCCTCGATCAATTATTGCACCCTAGATTTGACTCCAAAATCAGAGGAATCTCAGATGACTCACAACAGTCAACTCCCCACATGATGCACAGCACAAAAAAGACCGCACTGATCAATTGGTGCATAATCAAAACCCCCCAAACAAGGTAATCCAACTACAGACACACACTAAACAATGGCCTTATGAAATTTCCATCATCAAAATTTTTAGTCTTTGATGAACCAAGAGTGAGTCTTTTTTTCAGCTCAACATGGACTCCAAGTCGGTCCGGTTCCTGACCCACCAGTGCTTCTTCTCCTCCGTTCGATCCGGCGACCTCGACGCGGTGTCGCAGCTGGTGGAGAAGCTTGACGGGCAGCCGTCGGATGCGTCGTCGTCGTCGTCCTCGGTGGCTGATCTGATGGCGATGAAGAACGACGCAGGCGAGACGGCGCTGTATGTGGCGGCGGAGAATAATCTGGAGGAGGTGTTTGGGTACTTGCTTAGGTTCTGTGATGTGGAGGTGGCTAAGATCAGGTCCAAGGTTGACATGAACGCTTTTCATGTTGCTGCTAAGAAAGGCCATTTGGGTATTGGTTTCTGTCTCTATGTTTTGCTGGGTTTTGATTGTTGATTGGTTTAGTGAAATAAAGTTTGATTTTTTATGAACTAGTGCAATAATTAGTGGTGAATTTTATCCTAAATTAGATGATTGAGCTTGGATTAACTGTAAGCTGAAGTTTGGCTGTGTAATTGTGAAAGGATATTACCAACTCTGTGTTGAGCTTTTTTGTTTTGGGGAAGAATATAAAAAGCTTGGTTATGTTTTCATAATGGAATTGGACATGTTTGATATATTGCAGACTGAAGAGGGGAAAGAGCCATGGTTGCCATTTTCGACATCTTTTGAAGTAGATGATAGGATTTATGTGCTTATGTCTATGGTATTTGTTATCCAGAGTATTAGGTTTACAAAGGTTGAGGGTCTGTTTTGTTTTAATTCGCTTTTCATGTACTAAAGCAGTGAAGCCAATGCGTTATAATCTACATTTGAGGTTTTCTATGTTAGGAATTTACAACATGTGGCACCCGGTTCTGTATTTATTGTGCTATATGTTTGCTACAATATTGGTGATGAAAAAAGAAAGAAAATCTTACTTGCTATTATATTTTGAATGTGTGGTACTGACTGTTATGTACTTATGTTTTCAGGAATTGTGAAGGCGCTGGTGGCAAAATGGCCTGAGCTGTGTAAAGTCTGTGACTCGACAAACACTAGTCCTCTTTATTCAGCTGCTGTCCAGGAACATTTGGATGTAGTCAACACCATCTTGGATGCGGACATCAGCTCAATGTGGATAGTGAGGAAAAATGGTAAAACTGCATTGCATACAGCTGCAAGGTATGGGTACCTCAAGATTGGGCAAGCGCTTATTGAAAGAGATCCAGGAATAGTGTGTATAAAGGATAAAAAGGGTCAAACCGCGCTGCACATGGCTGTAAAAGGTCAGTGTACTTCAATTGTAGAGGAGATAATACTTGCTGATCACTCTATACTGAACGAACGTGACAAGAAAGTCAATACAGCTCTGCATATGGCAACAAGGAAATGCCGTCCAGAGGTATCTTAATGTTGCAATATTAATGACATCAATTTGTTGATGGGAGTGAAACAATTGTTTCCTTATGTGTCTTCCTGTTGATGTTTTATTCTCTTTCTTTCAGATAGTGTGCCTTCTGTTGAGTTTCAAGGATGTTGATGTCAATGCAATCAATAATCATCATGAGACTGCCATGGATTTGGCAGATAAACTACAATATGGAGCTGCTCGATCAGAAATTATAGAAGCACTGTCGGAAGTTGGTGGCAAGTATGCAAGACATGTTGGACAAGTGGATGAAGCAATGTTACTCAAGAGAACTGTGAGTGATATTAAGCATGAGGTGCACTCACAGTTGATACAAAATCAAACAACTCAGCGAAGAGTTTCTGGTATTGCCAAAGAACTAAAGAAACTTCATAGAGAAGCTGTCCAGAACACCAACAATTCTATCACAGTCGTTGCTGTTCTTTTTGCCTCAATAGCCTTCTTGGCCATTTTTAACTTGCCTGGCCAATATTTTGATGGACCTGAAGCAGGGAAGGCCAGGATAGCGGATGAAGTTGGTTTCCAAGTATTCTACCTATTGAATGCCACAGCTCTCTTCATTTCTCTTGCTGTCGTGGTGGTTCAGATCACTTTGGTGGCCTGGGACACAAGGGCGCAGCAGCAAGTCGTGTCAGTCGTCAACAAACTTATGTGGGCCGCTTGTGCATGCACTTGCGGCGCTTTTCTGGGGATAGCTTTTGTGGTTGTTGGAAAAGACAGTTCATGGATGGCCATCACAATCACAGCCGTGGGAGCACCAATCCTCATTGGCACTCTTGCAAGCATGTGCTACTTTGTTTTCCGACAACACTTTGGGTCATTCCGGCGTGACTCCCAGAGACGCATCAAAAGGGCAACCGGAAGCAAGTCCTTCTCGTGGTCCTACTCTGCCAATATCTCGGATCTCGACGATGAATACAACTCCGACATTGAGAAAATCTATGCTCTGTAAACCCCATACATCTCAGCTGCCTTGTTTATATCTTGAAGAGTAATGGCTTCTGTTTTTCATGTGCTTGTACACGTCTGTCACTATGATCCTAGAATTCTGTATATGTAGTGTAACTATTATAGATTTATAGTAAAACTCTGCTCCAATGTGGTAAAAAAGTTAGAAAGTTACCATTTCTATTGTTTCTCCGATTTTGCTACCTGTTACTGTTATCATAAAAAGTGCATGAAGAAGTTGGTTCGTACTTCATACTGTTTACATGAGTCGGTCAAAATCCAAAACTAAATCACAGCCGTCGATCTAACTGTTGATACGACCCACTCCAATGACTCCACTCTACCTTCCTCCCACTACTAACCAGGACAACCAGAAAGTGATCATTTCCTTCTGCAATCCAAAACCCTAACTCCGTCGGCGCTCGCGATTCCGGCTGAAACTGAGGCTCCGATCAGTCGCCGTTGACTCGTCATTTCACCATGGCTACCAGTAAGTCTTTTCCTCCAAATATTCTGGTTATTGTGTGTGTGTATATATTACATGTATATTTATGTATTGAGATGTTGATGAATCCCTAACGTGCGTGTGAAGGAATCCAATTCGAGAACTCGTGCGAGATCGGAGTGTTCTCGAAGCTGACGAACGCGTATTGCTTGGTCTCGATCGGAGGCTCCGAGAGCTTCTACAGCACATTTGAGTCGGAACTGGCTGACGTCATCCCCGTCATCAAGACCTCCATCGGAGGCACTCGTATCATCGGTCGTCTCTGTGCTGGTATATGGCCTTGACTTGTTAAGTTTCACTTCAATTTGTTGTGCTCTGCTCTGTTTTGGTTTGTCTTTCGTCACAAGGAATTTCAGATTTTCAGGGAATAAAAATGGGCTGCTTTTGCCTCACACCACCACTGATCAAGGTACTTCATAAGTTTCTACGCTCCGATTTCGTATGCTAGTCTTTGTGGTTAATGTGACTTACTGAGGTTTTTATGTTTGAAATGGAAGAGTTACAGCATCTGAAGAACAGCTTGCCTGATCAAGTTGTTGTTCAGCGCGTCGACGAGAGGCTATCTGCACTTGGTAACTGCATTGCGTGCAATGATCATGTTGCTCTTACACATACTGATCTCGATAGGGTATTCTTCTTCTCCTCTGTTTGTATGTTAAGTGCTTCTGATTAGTGTTTACTTTTGCTTGATCCATTAACCTCTTTGCTACAAGTAAGGCTACTATGCTCGCTCCCCTGTAATATTAGCCAATTGCGAGTGTGTCATACTCCTACCACCTTGTCACTTTGTATTTGCAATAGAGTTTCTTCTTTTGTGGTGACATGATATCATGAGGTGAGGCATCAGGCACTTCGCTAAGTTATCATTCGTACATACCGTAAAACCTTGATTTCAGAACCATTTGTGTTTTGACATGTGGGGGTGGTAAACTGACATAAGTTCTCTACAGTAGTATTATTTTGGGTGTGACTTAGAGCAGTGTTTCTTATGCTTGTTGAAGAACAGTTAGGTTGTTGTTTGGTTTAGTGCTCCCATAAACACACCAACAGACTATCTTGACAGATAAATAGAGGCTGCTCGTTAATCACAAGGCACTCTATTGTACATCCCCTATTTCATTTAGCAGATGGCATTGGTTTTTGAATATAAATGAAAGTTAAGAATGCTTCTGCATTTGTTAATTTGTTTATTTGTCACTTGCTCGATCACTCAGGAAACTGAGGAGATGATTGCAGATGTTCTTGGAGTGGAAGTGTTTAGGCAGACAATTGCCGGGAATATTCTTGTAGGCAGTTACTGTGCTATCTCCAACAAAGGTGGCTTGGTAAGAACATGTCTCCGTTGCTGGATTTTCTGAGGACATGTAGTGAAATATTTCGTTCTGTAACATGTTGATCTCTTGTTTTGATGCTACTCTAAACACATTCTGAAAATTTAATTGGTGCAGGTTCATCCTCATACATCCGTGGAAGACTTGGATGAACTTTCAACACTTCTTCAGGTTCCTCTTGTAGCCGGTACAGTCAACCGTGGTAGTGAAGTGATAGCTGCCGGCATGACGGTGAATGACTCGACAGCATTCTGTGGCTCGGACACCACAGCAACGGAAGTCTCGGTTATCGAAAGCGTTTTCAAGTTGAGAGAGTCCCAACCTAGTGCCATTGTGGATGAAATGAGGAAATCCTTGATAGACAGTTATGTTTAAGCGGATTCTCTGGGAGTAATATGATGATTATTCGTTCATGTTTTTGGTTCCCCTTATGGTTAAAGATATTTGAGGTGTGTGAATCCATTTTAAAGTCTTGCTACCTAGTTGTGTAGTTATGTAATTAAGTATTTAGTTTTGGAAATTCCCCTTCTATTAGAAATTTATTACGAAGTAACATAGAGTCTATTAAGAGGTAGTAAAAAACAATAAATGGTCTATTTAGAGGCAATAGACGGTCTATCGTGGGCGGTAACGTATGGTGACCGCCACCGGAATCCGGCCAACAATTGCCGGAGTCTTGATAATGGCTGTAGGAGTCCAGTGCAATCCAGTCACCTCCTGTGTTGCCCAATAGACTATTTTTTACCTAATAATGATTTATTGTAGTTTATTCAATCAATTCAGGGTGTAATAGTATTTTTGTTGTTTAATTCTCAAAACCAGGGTTGGTGGTGGGTCTCTCTCCGCCGTCTTCAAGTTTTTCCGCAGCTTTTCATCTTCAAGTCCTCAACTTGAGTATCAAAAATAAAAAGAAAAATTCTTCCTCAACTTTCATAATCCGATTAGGAATTTGGTCTTTCCTAATCGAATTGCGGGATCCTCCTCCGATTATGGATACCATGTTTTTCTATATCCACAAAGCGGTGCAAAGAAGGGCAGTTGGGCTGATAGGCTCATGCGAGGAGGACAAGATGTTCATCAGTTTGAATCTGTACAAGTCCACCGGACGGCACCGTGTGAACAGCTCTCCAATCATTTTGGATCACATTGCTAAAATAGCCCAAGCAGATTTTCCGGTAAAGTTTTCTCGTCTCAAGCAGCAATTGTGTGACAACAACAAGGACACTAACAGTGAGTATGAAAAGCTGATATGCGAGCATCTGAACAACATTGGTGTGCGGGAAGCTGAGCATCCTGCTATTCTTCACAAGATATTCCAAGTTGTTGAGGCTGCCGTCTCCCCAGTCGACGCTGTTGTAGTGCTTGTGTCTGAGCTCACTGTGAGCGAACGGAATGCGATTCCTGCGAGCAGAACAGCCATCCAGGGCTTGGAGCGAGTGACAGTAATTGATATCGATGGCAGCAGTCATACCAGCTGTTCTATATGTTTGGAGGATTTTGAACACCAAGAACCCATTACTCGGTTGCCCTGCACACACCATTTTCATATCAACTGCATTGTTCAGTGGCTGGAGGTTGACCACCTGTGTCCCCTTTGCCGATATCCGATGCCGATAGAAGAACTTCAGTTAATAATCCCTGCAAATCACTCTTTTCGGAGCTCTGTATGTGTTCGGATCATTGTTCTCTGTGTTTTGTTGGGTATTTTGTTGGGTCTGATGATTGCTTTGTTCTTTTTATTCACCGCTGGCAATTGAATTTAGTTATTGTGATGGCTTCTTTGCAATGTCCAAGCAAAGAAGGAAACATAAACAATCTGCAGTGACAGTATCCTAACTCTACAACTGCCCCATACATATATAACATCCTGAAATTATGCTGTGTTTCAACCCTCAAGCTTTGGAATCATGATAGGTAAGTATGATATGCTCATTGAAAACCTTGGTTACCGCTGTATGTTCCATCTTATTATTATCTTAAATGTCAGTCGTTGTATGCATACCTACATGCTTCTCATTTGGCAAATTGGTTAGGTTAGATTAGAATCGAAACGCATCCTCATTTTCGACATTGCACAGTAACTGTGTGAGGGTTGGTCCAGAGTCCTTGTTTTGCTTCTCAATTGATGTTGCTGTTGCAATCATCAAATTGGATTCCATATGGAAATTTGATTTTCTAAACTCTTACATAAATCTCTATCTATAAATAAGTCGGTTCTGCTCTCATGTTCAATTTTCTATTCCTCTCTGGTGAAGATATCACTTTACTCACGACCTATAGGGAAACATGTTCCGGTTTGTTTCTCGTTTAATTTTTGCCAACTCTGTAACAGTCATTAGTTAGCAGCCTAAAATGCCAAAGTGAAAGACAAATCCCATAAGCACTACTAGAAGAGACTTGACTAGGCATATTTTCTCACCAGATTTCCATGATTCTACCAGCGTCTTCAGTCTTCACATATTGCGGCAGTGAAGTGATAGCTGCTGGCATGAATGTGAATTATCGAAAGCGTTTTCAAGTTGAGAGAGGCCCAACCTAGCGCCATTGTGGATGAAATGAAGAAATCCTTGATAGAAAGTTATGTTTAATCTAAAATTCTCTGGTAGTAATTGTTGTTTTTTGACTCAACCTTGTATGGAGCAAAGTAGTTGTTTGCTGTCTTTAAATGGACAGAGATGTAATAACCATATGTAGAGGTTATTTGGTGTTTTGAGTTGGGTGATAACTGCTCAATATGTAGTTAAGAAAAACTGCATAACTGCAGCAGTTTTGTTTGAGAGAAAATAGAGGAGTATTAAAAGCTGTGTGCTTCTCTGTTGTTTGTGGAGAGTGATAGAACTGTAAAATCATCATTCTCTTTGATAGTGAAAGTTGAGTAGTTCCATCTGCTCCCCAGATGTAGGCTAATTGCTGAACTGGGAAAAGTGTTGTGTGTTGTTTCTTTTCATACATTGCTGTGTTTTGTTTGGTACTTATCTGATTATAGTTGAATACTTTGCATTTGCTGCTATTGTGTGAATTTTGTAAGTACTGGTGTGTCTTCTTGGTGTTTTAAGCACAACAAGTAATATGGATGATTATTCTTTCATTGTTGGTTCGCCTATGTTAAAGACATTGAATGGTGTGAATCCTTTTTAAAGTAAAAACTGTAATCTCTATCTCGGCCCTCTATCTTTAATCTATTTAGGTATGGCAACTCGATCTACCACGTAGTGGTAGGACAGTCTAACAGGAGCACATCCATGATATTGGACTGACCTATAGAGACAACGGTCCTGGGAATTTCTTCTACCGCAAGAAAAGGGTTTTGAAGCACCTAAAATACCCTCGGTTAGATTAGTAGCTAGGAGAAGTATAAAAGAGTGCTAGCGATGGGAAATAGGGAATTGGCGAACGAACCCTAAAATCGAAGCAAAATGTTTAGAAGCATAGAAAGGGTAATGCGAGTTGCCGCTGACATGGCTTTTGTAGGAATTGCAGTCGCCATTTGGTCAGATTATCCCTACGAAGCTAAGCTGGCTTCCGCCATCAACTCAATAGAAGAAAAGCTGGCTTCCGCCATAAAGAAAGCAGAAGAGAAAAAAACTAGGCTGCGGGAAGCTCATGCGATGTCCGAGTGGAGAAGAGCACAACGAGAAAGAGTGGCCGAGCTCAGGGTAACAATTTCTCTGGCTTTGTTTTGTTCGTTTCCTTGTTAAGATTCGAAGATACATGGTATTAAGTTTAGACTCATCTCTAGTTTAGTGTTGTTAGCATGATAGTTTGATGATGACTATATATGATTTTTTTATCAAACCCCCAAAAAATAAAAAGAAAAAAAACCTTTATATGAGGAACATGTAATTACTTAGCATTCACAATCGTAGGGTTTAGGGTTTAATATGCTTTGGTTTTGCTTGATTGCAGGCGCTTGGCTATCAATGTTACCCCTTGTGGGAAAAGGATGATTAAGCTATCGATTTGGCTCGATTTTGTTGTGTAATCAAACAAGCTGGTTATCAATTTAGTTCTAATCTATGTCAACTTGGTAATTACCAAGTTTGTTTCTTAATAGGGCATATATAAAGTCTCACCTTACTACTCTTTGTGTTCATTTTTTTTCTCCATGATTATCTGAGTTTGGACTTTCCTAATCGAATTGAGGCGTCTTTCTGTCTTTTCCAATTGGAAGTAGAATAAGGGTTCTTCCTCCGAAAATTATATATTTATAGTACACGCACAGAAGTCTCGATCTAAAACCGATTATGGAGGTGTTTTACTATCATCACAAAGCGGTGCAAAGAAGGACAGATGGGCTGATAGGCTCATGGGAGGAGGACAAGCTGTTCATCAGATTGAAGCTGTACAAGTGCGGCGGATGGCGTCTTGTGAGAAGCGATCCAGTTGTTTGGGATTACAATACCGAATTAGATCAAATAGATTTTTGGGTAAAGTTTTCTGATTTCAAGCAGCAATTGCGTGACAACAACGACAGTAACAGGGAGTATGAAACGCTGATATGCCAGCATCTGAAGAACTGGCGTGTGCCGGAAGATGAGCATCCTTTCATTGTTCAAAGTTTATTCAACGTGGTTGAGGCTGCCGTCTCCCCTGTCGACCCTGTTGTAGTGCGTGTGTCGGACGTCACTTTGAGCGTCGGCGTCGGAGCATCTAGGCCCAATTTGATTCCTGCGAGCAGATCATCAATCCAGACTTTGGAGCCTGTGACAGTTTTCGATAGTAGTCATAGCACCTGTGCTATCTGTTTGGATGATTTTGAAGGAAAACCCATTACTCGGTTGCCCTGCACTCATCATTTTCATGTCGACTGCATTGTTCAGTGGCTGGAGATTAACCACCTGTGTCCCTTCTGCCGATATCCAATGCCAAAACAAGAAGATCCTGCAATGCCAACACAAGAAGATCCTGCAATGCCAACACAAGAAGATCCTGCAATGCCAACGCAAGAAGATCCTGCAATGCCAACGCAACAAGATCCTGCAATGCCAACGCAACAAGATCCTGCAATGCCAACACAACAAGATCCTGCAATGCCAACGCAACAAGATCCTGCAATGCCAACACAACAAGATCCTGCAATGCCAACACAAGAAGATCAATTAAGCCCGGCAATTGACTCTGTTTTCATTACTAGGGAATACCATTTGCTGAGGTTTATTCGGGATTACCTAATTATATTTATTTTCTTTCTGTATGCAATTGGTTTGTTCTGATTCTAATGAACTTGTTCTTCATTATGTGGTATTGGAGACAACTGGATGTGTACTCTTCAAACTTAACCTTGTTTTTTTTATTATTATTATTATTATTATTTTTATATATAAATTTATTTCTTAAATTCCTAGCACCAACTGCTGGCAATTGAATTTAGTTATTATGATCCGTTTGCTTTCTTAATTTCAACCAGATTGCATGGCAAAGGTCCAAGCAAAGAAGGAAACACAAACAATCTGCAGTGACAGTATTTTAACTCTACAACAGCTACATCCATAACATCCTGAACATATGTTGTTTCAAGTTTCAACCCTTAAGCTTTGGTAGGTAAGTATAATATGCTCATTCAAAACCTTGGTTACCATTATATGTTCCATCTTATTATCTTAAAAATAGAGAATATGTCAGTCGTTGTATGCATACTTACATGTTTCTCATTTGACAAATTGGTTAGGATTAGGTACACATCCTTATTTGCGATATTACACAAAAATAGTGTGCAGGTATGTTGGTCCAACCTGCTTATTTTGCTTCTTAATTTATGTTGCTGTTGCAATCATCAAACTGGATTCCCATATGGAAATTTGATTGTCTGGACTCGTGCATAAATCTCTGACTCCATCTATAAATAAGTCGGTTCTGTTCTCATGTTCAATTTTCTATTCCTCTCTGGTGAAGATATCAGTTTACTCATGACCTGAATTCAGAATCTGATTTCTTTCAGTCCTAAGTGGCCAGTTGGCTCCTGCACTTTTATGGTTTCTGCTATTTATATTTTTCTTGTAATATGAAAATGCATGTATCACTATCATTATCAGTTTGAGTTTTAGTAGTCTATTACAAGTAGAACTAAATGACTTCTCAGATAGGGAAACATGTTCCAGTTTGTTTCTCTTTTAATTAGTGCCAATTCTGAAACAATCATTAGTTGGCTAGCAGCCTAAAATGCCAAAGTGAAAAAGACAAATCCCTTCAGCACTACTAGAAGATACTTGACTAGGCATATTTTATCACCAGATCTCTATCTGGATCATACCAGCATCTTTACACAGCATTCTCATCACTTGATTTTCATAATGCAAATGATGGTTCTAATTAGATGGTTGGTTTCTTTTATATTGGGCTTTGACAGAAACTGTTTATCACTTGTACATTCTTCCTAGGAAGCATATGAATGTCCTCTCCTGAACTATAAAAGACTGCTGTCGAAACTGTGGTCATATTAATGATGGTCTAATTTGGTGCGTGGTGTTGTGCTGGTTTAGCCACCTCGTAGTCCATCAGATTTTATGAAAGCATCTCTCCACACTTAGTTGTAAGTTTAAATAAGCTTGATTGTAATGGTTCGTTGGTTGACGGGGCTCTAGATGTAATATTACGTTCTCCTGCTTGATTCATCGAGCTCTTCGCCACAAGTAAGGCTACTATGCTCCCCCTGTAATATTAGGCAATTTAGAGCGTGTCATATACTCCTACCACCTTATCACTTTGTATTTGCAATAGAATTTCTTCTTTTGTGGTGACATGATATCATCATGATGAGAGGCATTAGGCATTTCGCTAAGGATTCATAGATGATGAGGACATCATAGTCAAACCTTTCAAGGTTTATGAGCGAAACAAATGGAAGGAGAAAGCACCTAATCATTCAAGATAATTATTACACCTGGGAGGGAAACAAAGTCTGATGCCTGAAGTCTCTAAGCTGTTTGTGTCTTTTCATATTTCCATTTCAGTTTAGTAGTCTTAAGGTCTCTTTAAGTTGGTCTTAAATGCGTCAGTTTCAGGAGAGGGTCCTAATGAGTCTTTAATGCTTCAGTTTTAGAAGAGTCTTTAAGAGTCTTTAGTGCAGTCCATTTGAGCTACCAGCTCAAGTATAAATAAGTGTAAGGGCTACCTAGGTATGCTATGCTATGTTATATGAATAAAAAATTTTCAGAGTGTTTCTGAGTTTTCCTGTGATGGGATTGGCGTGAAGCCTAGTTTGGGTGAGAGGCCTAAATTTTGGTGAGAAACCAGGGAGTGATTCCCAAATCCAAGTGTTTTGTGTGTGTTTAAAGCCCCAAGCTTTAGAGCTTGTTGATCCTGATATCTAAGCAGTAGGTTTGCTGCATCAATAGAGAAATCCAGTAGGCGAAGTTATCATTCCTACATAGCATGTCAAACATCATACTGTAAGCTTGATTTCAGAACCATTTCTGTGTTTGGAGATGTGGGGTGGTAAACTAACATAAGTTCTCTTCAATCGTTTTTGGTGGGGACTGGGAGCAGTGTATCTTGTGCTTTTTGCAAGAAGAGTTTGGTGTTCTTATTTTGTTTAGTGCATCCAGAAACACACCCATGACTATCTTGATAAATAAACAAAAGCTATTTGTTCATCAAAAGACACTATATTGTTTGTCCCCTTTTCCATTTAGCAGATGACAATAAAAAAGGTTAGGATTGCTTCTGCATTTGTTCATTTGTTTACTTGTCATTTGCTCACTCAGGAAACTGAGGAGATGATTGCAGATGTTCCTGTAATGGAAGTTTTAGGCAGACAATTGCTGGGAATATTCTTGTGGGCAGTTACTGTGCTATCTCCCACAAAGGTGGCTTGGTAAGAACATGTCTCCATTGCTTGATTATTTTTGAAGGATATTTAGTGAAATATTTAATTCTGTAACTGGCTCATCTCTTGTTTTGGCGCAACTCTAAGCAACACATAGTGAAAATGACTTGGTGCAGGTTCATCCACATCCATCCGTGGAAGACTTATGAACTTTCAACACTCCTCCAGGTTCCTCTTTCTTCTCAACCATTATGTTGCTATGTGTTCTAATATTTGATTGTGCTCAATGGAACTATATAAGCTCAATATGCTTGGGAGCTATACTTTCGTCTTTGAAGTTAGAGCTAGAAGATCTTGATGAGACACTGTCTGTCTTGGAGATGGGAAGTCACATACTCAGTATAATGGCTACAAGGAGATTAATCCTTATTTACTGAAATGTTGGCAGAGTAGTGAATTCTTCTTTTGGGCTTCAGTGAATTCGAATGTTGACAGTGATCACTTATCGTGTGGTTTAGGGATGGAAGAGTTTCTACTAGCAGTACCCTGTGTGTAGTGGCAGTGTACCTTGGCCAAAGGTCCATTTTTCATACATTGCAAGGATGATTACTATGCATTGATAACCATTAAGAAAGCTGCATTAAGTGTCCTGCTCTGCTACTACATCTATTTCTTCCTACCTTGAAGCTCCTGTTGCTATTGCTGGAATGTCTTGGTGATGAAAATGTTGGCCATTGACTATTTGTCGGAATCTATGTGTTCATGAAGCTAACAAGATTGAACAAATTTAGTCTCGGAATATTTCTGCTTTTGATTTAATCCTGATTAATGCATTGAGATTTCAGAGGATCATGCTTGGTGCGGGAAGTATATATGGGAATTTTGATGCAACAAAATCATGAAATATTTTCTCGAATTAAATGATGCATTTGAGTATCACCTGAAACATGGCTAAGTTTCTGAATTTCCGGACCAAGGTATACATAACAATGTGGTAGCTCGTCTCTTAGCTTATAAGATCTGATGTAACAGATATGAAAAGCAGCAACATTTTAGTTTCAGAACCGAGGTGTCTTGCTGAGGTGAGACATGATTACCTCCGCCAAGCAGCCACATGTTATAATTGTAACTGAAACAGTTACAATCCCCTCCTATATCTTAATATCTATAAACAGAAGACAAACATCACGACCTTTCCTGAGATCGATAACAAGCAGAGGCTTATAATTAATTGCCATAGGTGAGTGACACCAATCACACCATGAAGCACATAAAGAAGCAAATAAGTCCTTCCCTGATGGATTCACATACAAGTGATCGTTTCAAAAGGTCTCGAAGGTCAGACAACTCGGAGGATGTAAGTAAAATCAAGTTCAAATGGAACACATGAATAAGTTAGTAAATCAAACAGTGATCACTCATGCATATAACTTTATGCTATGATTGCTATCCAATAATAACAACCTACCTGAAACATAATAGGATGCAAAATCTAGGTCTGACGACACCAAAGTCGGTTACGTACATCTTATATAGACACATGTTACGCAGGGACGGAGGATGGTGCAAGGTTTTCTGGGCTGTAGCCCAGACAGCTTTTTTAATTTTTTTAAGTTTAATTAAGCTTAATTATAAATTTCTCATTTGTATCTTATTTTAGCCCAGTCAAACAGTCTAGGATTCAAACAAGCCATGTTATAAACTCATAATCACAGCTTAATTAGCTTCATCATGTCATACACACCAACCATTAAACACCAAATATAAAAAATCTCGTCAGAATTTAAAAACAAAAGCCCATAAAATAAATAAGAAATATAGTGTTTACTTTTTTTTTTTTTTTT
>NC_020494.1:19219758-19221493 GCF_000184155.1 Fragaria vesca subsp. vesca | reverse complement strand
CTGGTTACCGGAGAAGGCTCTATTGTCCTATCAAACACATTAACCCTTGATTCTGTATTAGTCGTCCCTTCATTGTCATACAATCTTCTCTCAGTTGGCCAAATCATTCAAGAATTATCATGTATTGTCACCTTTTATCCGTTTTTCTGTGTATTTCAGGACATTCTGACGCGGCGGATTTTGGGTTATGGAGTGAGAAAAGGGAAATTGTACTACCTAGATCTGACAGAGACAGGAGAGAAACATATGCAGTCTTTGGGTCAATCTAATCAGGTCAATAGAGCTGAGAGTGCTAAGAAAGATGTGTGGCTTTGGCACCGCAGGTTGGGTCATCTAAACTTCGGTTATCTTAAGAAGCTGCAACCGCAATTATTTTCGGGTGTCGACTATTCAGATTTTCATTGCGACATATGTGAACTAGCCAAGAGCCACCGTATTTCATATTCACCAAGCCTAAATAAAAGTCTTGTTCTATTTATGAAGATTCACTCTGACGTGTGGGGTCCTGCAGAAATTCCTTCTCTCTCTGGCACCCGATATTTTGTGACGTTTATTGATGATTGTACCCGTACGACTTGGGTGTCTCTATTGAAGAACAAGAGTGATGTTTATTCTAGATTCAAAGAATTTCACAAGATGGTGTCCACACAGTATCAACAGGATGTTCGAGTTTTCCAGTCTGACAATGGCAGAGAATATATTAATGGTCCTATGCAAGAATTTATGAAGTTACATGGAATTCGACATCAGACTTCAAATACTTATACTCCTCAACAAAAAGGATTGGCTGAGAGGAAAAATCGGCAGTTGCTTGAAGTTGTCCGTGCCTCTTTGTTTGGCATGAATGTACCTGTAGAATATTGGGGAGAAGCTGTGACATCTGATGCCTACCTCATTAATCGTACCCCTTCTCGGGTTATTGAATGTGAAAACCCTCTACAACAGCTTCAGAAGCTTCTCTCATTTCCTTCGTTGCCTAACTTGGAGCCTCGTGTATTTGGATGTACAGTGTATGTTCATATTCCAAAACAACAACGGAGTAAGCTTGATCCCCGTGCAAGGAAGTGTATCTTTGTGGGTTATGCAGATTTTCAGAAGGGCTATAGATGTTATGATCCTCTTACAGACACTATGCATGTATCCCTTGATATTTCTTTTCGTGAATCAGAGCCTTACTACTCAGGGGGAGTATCAGAGTCTTCCCTTCAGGGGGAGAGAGCATATGAAGGGAATTCCCGAAATTTATTTGAATTAGAAGAATTTGAAGAATTAGAAGAATTGGAGTCGAGATTTGGAGTAGGAGGAAACAAAAATCATGAAAACGACGTTGTACAGCAGCATACCAACATTGACAAAAACAGTGGGCCTCGCGTCGAAGTGGCTGATGGCATGCCACATTTCGAACAACAGCGGATCTCCTCTGATGCAATAGAATGTGAGCCGAGTGAGCCGAGCCATAAGCCAAACGGAGCGGAAGCTGAGCCACAATTTCAGCTTGGGTCACGTGTCTACGTTGATCCAGTTTTGGGGAGTGAAGCTGTGCCACATGTTGTGCACAGAGAGGTTGGCATGACTGACGAAGAAGAGATTGTCGGACTGGAAGAGGCAGGCACGCAGATAGGGTCACGTGTCGCGCATGGATCGGCTGATGCAAACCAACAAGAACCACAATTTTCAACTGATTCTACCACTTGCTCTTCGGATATTTTCCCTTTCTACACCATCAACCGAAGAA
>NC_020494.1:19218704-19219738 GCF_000184155.1 Fragaria vesca subsp. vesca | reverse complement strand
ATAGATAATATTGTAACTAGGAAGTCCCAGAGGGTTACCAAGGGTATTCCAAAGAAACAATATGAACCAGACATCAAAGCCAAAGCTAAATATCCTATAGCTAATTATATGTCTAACCATAGGTTGGCTGGGTCACATGCTCTTGTCATTAATCAATTATCCAGTGTTTCTATTTCTAATACTGTACAGGATGCAATGGCGGATCCTAAGTGGACTCAAGCGATGAATGAAGAACTAGAAGCCTTGCAAAAGAACTCGACCTGGGATGTTATTCATAAACCTATTGGAAAGAAGACTGTTGGATGTCGTTGGGTATTTACGGTTAAACTTAAAGCCGATGGGAGCATTGACAGGTATAAAGCCAGATTAGTTGCCAAAGGGTACACCCAGTGTTATGGGATTGATTATGAAGAAACGTTTGCGCCTGTAGCAAAAATCAACACTGTTCGAATCTTGATTTCACTTGCGGCAACTAAAGATTGGCCTCTACGACAGTTTGATGTGAAGAATGCTTTCCTCAATGGAAACTTGGAAGAAGAGGTGTATATGGATATGCCCCCAGGAATCAAATGTAGACCTTGCGATGTTGGAAAGGTTTGTAAGTTGAAGAAGTCTCTGTATGGTTTGAAGCAGTCTCCTAGAGCTTGGTTTGGAAGATTCTCCAAATCAATGAAGACATTTGGTTATCGACAAAGCAACTCAGATCACACTTTGTTCATCAAACGTAGTCAGGGGAAGATCACCGCTCTGATTGTGTATGTTGATGATATGATTGTTACAGGAGACGACCCAAAAGAGATGGAGGCTCTACAGAAGTACCTTTCAAAAGAGTTTGAGATGAAGGACCTTAGACAGTTGAAGTATTTCTCGGAATTGAAGTTGCAAGGTCAAAGACGGGGATTCTTATCCCAACGAAGTATGTACTTGACTTGTTAGCTGAGACCGGAATGCTTGACTGCAAACCTGTTGAGACACCAATTGAGATGAATCACAACCTTGCCATCTATCCGAATCAAGTTCCAACTGATAAAAGA
>NC_020494.1:19188415-19218684 GCF_000184155.1 Fragaria vesca subsp. vesca | reverse complement strand
AAGGGTGAATCAGAAGTTGTAGGGTACACAGATGCTGATTGGGCTGGTGATAAGACTGACAGACGATCTACATCTGGGTATTTTACATTTGTTGGAGGAAACCTTGTAACTTGGCGTAGTAAGAAACAAAAAGTCGTTGCAAGATCAAGTGCTGAAGCAGAGTTTCGAGGTATGGCACATGAAGTTTGTGAGATGCTATGGATTCGTAATGTATTGAAAGAATTGGGTTTCAAACTCAAGAAACCCATGGACTTGCATTGTGACAGCACGTCTGCTATTGAAATTGCTCATAATCTTGTTCAACATGACCGGACAAAACATGTGGAGGTAGATCGATATTTCATTAAGGACTTGGACAGGAAAATCATTCGTTTCCCTTTCGTGTATACGGAAGATCAATTAGCAAATGTTCTCACAAAAGGAGTGTCAAGGAAAGTGTTTGACAACTCGGTTGGCAAGTTGGGCATGATCGATATCTATGCACCAACTTGAGGGGGAGTGTAGAATATATTAAATATATTTACTTTTCTTGTATGTGTAGGTTGAATATTATGTATAGGTGTAGGAAATATTTTCTTATTAGCACTACAATTGTATCTCTATATAAACCTCCTATATGGAGAAGAATAATACATTGAAGCATACCAAACCATATTGAATCCTTATTTTCTACTCCAACTACTTGGGATTCCAATACTATGACAGCCCAAATAGATTTCCAGTAAAGTTTTATCATTTCAAGTGGCAATTGCGTGACAACAACGGTAGTAGCAGACAGTACGAAAAGCTGATATGCAAGCATCTGAAGAACATGGGTGTGCCGGAAGATGAACATCCTTTGATTGTTCACAAGATATTCATCGTGGTTAAGGCTGCTATATCCCCTGTTGACCCTGTTGTAGTGTTTCTGTCAGAATGCACAGTGTTTGTGTCCGACGTCACTGTGAGCGAACCATCTGGGAGGATTCCTGCCAGCAGATCCTCAATCCAGGCTTTGGAGCCAGTGACAGTTTTCGATAGTAGTCTTAGCACCTGTGCTATCTGTTTGGATGGTTTTGATGGAAAACCAATTACTCGGTTGCCCTGCACACACCATTTTCATGTCGACTGCATTGTTCAGTGGCTGGAGATTGACCACGTGTGTCCCTACTGCTGATATCCGATGCCGACACAAGAAGATCAATTAAGCCCTGCAAATCACTCTGCTTGGAGCTCTCTCCACTCTCTTTGGAGCTTTCTTCGGTGCATAGTTTTAGCATTATGCAATTTTATGCTTGTTATTTGGGAAACACCCACTAGAATGATGCACAAAAGCATTTTTGTTGGGTTTAGTTATGATTCTTTGTTTTCTGTTTGCAATCTGTCCTCTTGTTCAATGCTTTGTTTGCTCCAATTCTAATAAATTTGTACTTCATTATGTGGTATGTACTTGAAACAACTGGATGTTTACTTTTCAAATTTTCAAACTTAAGCTTTAATTTTTTTTTTTAATTTCCTAAATTCCTAGCACCAACTGCCGGCAATTGAATTTAGTTATTATGATCCGTTTGCTTTTTTAATTTCAACCATATTGCATGGCTTCTTTGCAAGGTCCAAGCAAAGAAGGAAACATAAACAATCTTCAGTGACAATATTCTAACTCTACAACACCCGCATACATAACATCATGAACATATGTTGTTTTGAGTTTCAACCTTTAAGCTTTGGAATCATGATAGATAAGTATAATATGCTCATCGAAAACCTTGGTTATAGGGGTGGAATTTTGAAACCGAAAAAAACCGAGCCGAAAACCAATCAAACCGAAACCGGAAAAAACCAAACCGAATTAAGAAAAACCGAACCGAACCAAATTAGTTTGGTTTGATTTTTGGTTTTGGCCCTTGAAAAACCGAACCGAACCGAAAAAACGAATCCCTCTAAAACGACGTCGTTTTTTGTCTTTATTTTCGTATTAAATATTTGATTTGAACAATATGATTTGAGGTTTATGTTCTATATAATTATATGTTTGTCTTTTCTAATATTTTGCTTTTTATTTTCGTTTTATGTAGATATAGAAATGTTTTAGGTGTTGTATATGCGAAGTATAGAGAGTGATATGTTACTTCTAAAATCGAATACCTTATTCTTGCGAGCTTTAAATGATAGACTCTCATATTTAATTTATTTTTCTCTTCTTTATTCAAATTTATGATTTTTAAACTTTAAAATTCGGAATTTATTTGGATGAACTTTAAATTATGGAGTCTATATTTTGTGTTCAAGATGAATTTAGAAGTTTTAAAATTATGGTTTCATGGTGTGCTAGTATGGTCAATTCCTAATACTTTCGAAATTATTGAGTATTAGACTTTAAAGTATCTATTTTGTTTATAGATTGTTGGTTTGTTGAAGAATCATTGTCAAAATTTTTATTGATATATTATATGTGCTTATAAAAATAAGTAATGGAAGAAAAAAAAAAGACCTAAAATACGATAATTTTTACTAAGCCAAAAACATACAAATTTTAAGAAAAATTATTTTAAAAAAGAAGAAAAACCGAAAAAAACCGAAACCGAACCGAACTACGGTTTGGTTTGGTTTGTGGTTCAAGGTCTCAAAAAATACCAAACCGAACCGAACCGAACCGAATTTTTTATTCGGTTTGGTTTCCAGTTTTATGTGAAAACCGAACCGAACAAAACCGAACCCACCCCTACTTGGTTACCGCTGTAAGTTCCATCTTATAATCTTAAAAAAAAATGTCACTCGTTGTATGCATGCCTACATGTTTCTCATTTGGCAAATTGGTCAGGATTAGAATAGGATCGGAACACATCTTCATTTGCGATATTACACAAAAATTGTAGGTATGTTGGTCCAATTTGCTTATTTTGCTTCTTTATTTATGTTGCTGTTACAGTCATCAAATTTTCAATTTGATTTTCTAAACTCGTGCATAAATCTCTCAACTCTCTCTATAAAAAAGTCAGTTTTGTTCTCGTCACTTTACTCATGACCTGAATTCAGAATCTGTTTTTTTTCTGTCCCAAGTGGCTAGTTGGTTGCTGCACTTTTATGCTTTCTTCCCATAGTATATAAGTTTCTACGCTCCGATTTCGCATGCTAGTCTTGGTGGCTAATGTGTTGCTGAAATGGAAAAGCTGCAGCACTTGAAAAACAGCTTGCCTGATCAGGTTGTTGTTCAGCGCGTCGACGAGAGGCTATCTGCACTAGCCAACTGCATTGCGTGCAATGATCATGTTGCTCTCTACACATACTGGTCTCGACAGGGTCTTCTTCTCATCTGTTTGTATATTA
The DNA here is from genome assembly GCF_000184155.1 of Fragaria vesca subsp. vesca. Classification (NCBI taxonomy): domain Eukaryota; kingdom Viridiplantae; phylum Streptophyta; class Magnoliopsida; order Rosales; family Rosaceae; genus Fragaria; species Fragaria vesca. The sequence goes on along the minus strand of NC_020494.1, from coordinate 19,215,378 downwards.
CGTGCTCCTATTTAGTGTTTACTTTTGCTTGATCAGTCAAGCTCTTACTTACCCATGTAATAGCAGTTAAACGAGTAAGTTCATTTGGAGAAGATGCGCTCTGCACCAGCATTTTTGCCAATCTGCAGACTTGACGAGTCATGCTCTCCCTCCTTGTGGCCTTGAACCACATTTTGAAATTGAAACCAAAACAAAGGAGAAATAAAATAAAAAATAGCTCTAAATAGAACATCGAGAGTAATTCAAAAATGAAAGATGCCTCCCTACCTCTTTCCCATTCCTCCCATCCCCCTCCTCCAAACTAAATTCATCTCTCTCTCTCTCTCTCTCTGTTGTCCTCATGCGCCGTTGCTGTGCATCATCTTCATCATCATCACTCCCCCTATCCCCACTAGATGAATTTTCCATGGTAGCACCCATTCTTCAATCAACACCAGCCAATCGACGAATTAGAATTCCAAGAATTCCAAGAGCGGTGCACTAAACTAGAGCAAAACCCTATATATATGGTAGTGCTTGCAATGTTTTTATAACTTTTTTTTGTTTTTGAAATTGTACGTTGTAAGAGAAATTTTATTAACACATCTCTAAATGCTATATAAACGTCTCTTTTTTTATACAAATTATATAAGATTTTTTTGGTAAGTAAAATTACCAAAAAATACATTCAAATCAAAAGTAAAGAAACTTATTTGAAATAAAATATTTCGTTTAAGACATTCATAAACTATTGTACTTCTAACATTTTTTAATTTTTAGCTTAAATCGAGTACCAATATTTTTACACCACATATGAATATCATGCAATGGTTAGTTTTACACAGGATTGTACATTATAATACGTTGAAAGTTCCGTTAAAGACTTTGATGTATTGTCTTGTTTTGTTTAGATTCGGTAAGCTCAAGAATTCTTGAAATCAGTTTGAGTAAGAGGCTTCTTGGTCTCTGTCTGAGAGTTTGCTTTGATTTCAATTGAGACTCTCTAACACATGACCACAAAACAAAAACATTAAACTCGAGCCTGAACTACAAAGACTATACGTCAGTTATCAAAATGAATATCAAACATATGACTTGCAAACAACATACAACATATTCGGCAAAAATGAACATATAACAGCACAACATCGTCAAAAAGAAAAAAACTACAATTAAATTTGTTAAACAAATGACCACAAAATCCCAAAACAATCTATGTCAAGAGTTTGCTTTGATTTCAATTGAAATTCTAACACATGAACACAAAACAAAAACATTAAACTCGAGCCTGAACAACAAGATTATATTTATGATGTATCCAAATTTGTTCATCAACTGTCAAAATGAATTTTAAACAACATACAACACACAAGTCAAAAATGAACATCATATAACCACACAACAACGTCAAACAAAGGAAAGAAACAAGTACAGTTAAATTTGCTAAACAAATGACTAACAAAATCCCAAAAAAGTCTTTGTCTGGGAGTTAGCTACGATTTCAATAGAAAATGTAACACATGACCACAAAACAAAAGAACCTACACTCGACTGACTCGAGCCATAGACAAAGACATTTGTTCATTTAATGCTTGGGAATGAAAACCCAAAGACAAAGACTATACATCAGTTATCAAAATGAGTTTCAAACAACTTGCGAAAAGTCAAAACAGTCTATCTTCACTATTCCATAACAGTAATGAACAATATTCTTTAACTACATGTCAACACTCTAGTGCATCGCTTTTGAAACGTATCAAGGCTATATCTAAATGGATGATCATACAGATATGAAAACCCTTTTTAAAAAGCATCCTAACGGCCACCAAACAAATAAGTACGTATTCGAGGCAAGCAGAAGATTATAACCACTAATACCGGAACAAAACAATTAAAAGATGATTCTTAAAAGATCTACAATTATCCTTGTCAAATAATCTTGTATATATTAAACGAAGAAGGGGGATTACTGTTCACGTGAACAATGTCCTGACCCTTTTGCCCTTCTTTTTATGTCGTTTTCCCCATCCAGCCCGTCAGCAACAATTGACTGTTTTACTCTTTGCTTCTATCTTTGACACACAAAACCATGTTGGGAAGAGAGAGAGGCATCGAAGAAGAAAGAAAGACTGAATTGGAGATAGGTAGTGGAAACTTAAAAGAGTGTTCCTATTCAAACATCGAGGTTTTCGCAAGTGCATGATCTTTGTCTCTCAAGCAAGTAAGGATACAAATTTGCTCCTCACCTAAAGTTACCCACCCTCATACCCACCCATCTAACTGAACGCCACGTATCTTATCCTTTAATCACTCTAACCATAGTTAACTACATAGATTTATATATATTAGTAAATTAATTATATTATCTTCTAACTCTAATTCTTTTCTTTTTCTTTTCCCTCTTTTTCTAAACAAAATAATGAAACCTGACAAATTTAGGGACACTCAAGATTAAACAAATATAACGCCTGGGTATGTATAAATACCATATAAAATTTTGGTTCACCAAGTCGTTTTTTCTTTTTTCTTTTTGTTCAGCAATAGTTGCATCAGAGTATTTGAGCTCTGGCTTTGGCTCTCACATCGGAGTTTCTGTGGGAAATTTTGTAGTAGGAAGAATCTGGAGTGCAAGCACATCACTATAGAAATTTGCAATAGCCAACTATTGACATTGAACACAGTAACACTAAGTACACATATTAAAATTTGTAGTAGCATTCAGGAAAGGGAAATCGGCTCATTTCAGGAGAACTGCCAAATAGCCAAACTGCTGCATCTTAAATTCAATGAAAGGGAAATTGGCTTATTCAGGAAAAAAAAATTGCAATAGCATTCTGATATATAATAACACTATATACGCACCTTGATTTAGTTTGAGTACTAAAATTTGGAATCAGAATATTAGATGATTGAGCAATGCATTTATATTAAACTTCTAAAGTATATAGAATTAATCATTGTCCATGACGTACTTTTGCTAGATTGCTATTGCATTATCAATTCAATTAAAAAAAGTTCTTGCATATAGACGCTAAAAGAAATTGGTAGTAGCATTCATGAATATAGCTAAAGTGATAACATCATATATACCGTGTTAGATTGTAACCTCATAAGACATGATCGTGAAAGTGATTCTGTAATATCCCACATCGGCCAAACGGAGAGGGGTTATGTGCTGTATATGTACATGCCCACCACCAACCTAATACGAGGCCTTTTGGTGGCTCAGCGGCTTCGGAGGGGATGGGTACTCCGAGGTTAAGCATGTTGATGCGAGAGCAATCCCAGGATGGGTGACCTACTGGGAAGCTGCTCCTGAGCTGCCGGAAACAAAACCGTGAGGGCCGGTGGGCCCAAAGCGGACAATATCGTGTTACGGCGGAGCGGGTCCCGGGATGTGACAGATTCAACCTCACAAGTTCAAACAGTCCACTTCTATACATAAGACGATGGGTTCTGATGAATAGACTTTAGATTAACAGAGCCTCATACTTCAAGAGAAACCAAAAGGGAAGAGATATGAGAAGGAGGAAGAACCCAGAAAAGAACCCATACGTGAATATGACTTTGAGTTGATAACATATAGCGCATATTACGTACATCATGTAACAGAGACAGGTTTGACTTAATGACTTTCCTTTTCTATTTGTTTTTCACTTTCCATCTCTCAATTCCTCCTCAACTTTCCCAATCGTAATCGAGTTTCCTCTTTCCCTTTCCTATTGGGAATAGAAAACTAGGGTACTTCCCTCAACTTATATGTATAAGTATAGGAGCCTCGATTTTTAGGATACAGATCGATTATGGAGGTGGAGGAGATGTTTTACTATGATCTCCATGTGGTGCAAAGATGGACATATGGGCTGATAGGCTCATGGGAGGAGGATAAACTGTTCATCAGAATGAAGTTATACAAGTGCAACTCATGGCACCTTGATACAAGAGGTGTTTTGGAGGGTCCTATGATTGCCCTAATAGATTTCTCATATCAAGCAGCAATTGTGTGACGGTAACTTAGAGGAGTATGAAACGACGCTGATATGCGAGCATTTGAAGACTGGGTGTGCGGGAATACGAGCATCCTGCTATTCTTGAAAAGATATTCATCATGGTTGAGGCTGCCGTCTCCCCTGTGGACGCCGTTGTGATTGTATCGGACGTCACATCCTTCCACCGAGATCTGTATTATGATCCAGTTTTGACTCCTGCGAGCAGATCATCAATCCAGGCTTTGGAGCCAGTGACAGTTTTCGATGGTAATCATAGCACCTGTGCTGTCTGTTTGGATGATTTTGAAGGAAAACCTATTACTCGGTTGCCCTGCACACACCATTTTCATGTCGACTGCATTGTTAGTGGCTGGAGATTAACCACCTTTGTCCCTACTGCCGATATCCAATGCCGACAGATGAAGACTGTGTATGGAGCTCTGTATGTGGGATTCTCCACTCTGTTTGGAGCTTTGTTTTTGGTACACCTGTTTGGAGCTTTGTTCAGTACATAGTTTTAGTAGTATGCAATTTTATGGTTTTTATTTGGGAACACCCACTACTACAGTGATGCACAAAAGCGGATTAATAATGATTCTTTGCTGTCTCAGTACAATCTATCATCTTTTGTTGGGGCATATTGATTCGTATGCTATAATTTTCCCTTTTGTTTGGTGATTTGTTTGCTCTAATTCTAAGCAAAGAAAGAAACAGAAACATTCAGCAGTGTCACCATTTTGACCATCAGTCGTTGTTTCGGCCCTTAAAACCTTGGTTAGGATTAGAATATGATCGGAACTCAACTTCATTTCATATACAACAAGTGTGTGAGGGATGGTCAAGAATCGTTCATTCATTCAGATATGGGAAACGGAGGAAGAGATTAAAAAGAAACGAATCGGATTGAGGTCGAGATTTTCATCCACGCTCGCAGTGTTGTGTCGCGATTGTGTTTGTAATTGTAATCTAGGTTACTTGTAGTTGCTTAGATCAGAAAGATGGTTTTCCTGCTTGTTGCTTGTGATTCCACCTTAACAAGTTGTTATATCATTTATTTTTCTTTCAACGAGGAACATGTAATTACTTAGCATTCACAATTGTAGGGAACTAAATACATGCGGTATGATGGAATGTTAACAAGACTAAACCAATTTAGTCTCGGATGTCCTGTTTTAATTCAACCCTGATTGATGCATTGAGGATCATGCTTAGCATGGGATGTATGGAAGTTTTGACACCAAAATCTAATATGTTCCAATTCAATCCTGGTTGATGCGTCGAGGATCACTCGAGACATGGCAAAATTTCTCTTAGAAACAAAAACAGTATCAGTACTTCTTGATCATCAACAGTAAACGAATGAGCCAAGGTGTACACAAAACGGTCTATAGTGAAATTATAACTACGCATCCAACTTTTCTTTAATTTCAGAACCAAGGTGTACACAACAATGAAGTAGCTCGACTAACCTTATAAGATTGGTGTAACAGATATGAAAAATAAACTGTGTATCTAAACTGGAATCATCCCCTTTTCTAACCCCCCACATGGTTTTCAATAAAAAATAACAGAACCACATGGGCACCATCAGCTTACAAGAGTCAAAAAGAATAGCTCGCATCAACATGAGCTGATCTTAATTTTCAAACCCAATTTCCACCATCCGAACCTCCATGAATTTAACAACAAACTACTACGATATACAATTTTACAAACTATACCAGAGATCCCATCCACAACTCCTACGCTTGCTGAGGCCAGGGTCCAGAAGCAGCAACATTATAATTGTAACTGCCCCGGGCCTTTCCTAGATCTAGAAGGAGGCCTATTCACATCTGATGAAGTTTGGCTGAGTTCTTCAGGTCTTTGCACATCCTACATATATGATAAGCAGCAATGTAATCCAAACTAGCTTAAAAGGCACAGTATGAGTGGAAATCAAACATCAAGGTATGTATAATGTACTTATAAAGTGAAACCAAAATATTTGCAGCAGGCACAACACCCATGCGGCAAATACAGCTCCCACATAGATATTGACCAAATGCACAAGCATGAAAACATTACATAATCAATGCACTAATGATATTCTTTCCGTATAAAACTCAACAAACCTGTTGCGTTGGGGAAGATGTGGAATTGCTGCGTAGTTGTGCCTGGACTTTTGAATGCTGGCGATGCTGCTGCTGCATTTGCTCAAACTGTTGCAGTCTTGCAGTGAAGTTTATTCCATGATGGGAAAACTTGCTGTCCTGGTTTGGGTTTATGTCGCCATCCTCAGTGACCTGTGATCCACCTGACATGTGTTGTAGGATCTGATAGGGATTCCCTGACGAAGTTCGCCTGGGTTGCTCACCACCAAATGAGTACGTAGGTACAGTTTTTAAACGAGTCCGTAGAATTCTAAAGGCGGCACTTTGCTGCAATCAAGTACCAAATAAAAAAACTTCAATTCATAACAGAAAATGATATGATTGACAATAATAACAAAAATAAAAATGCGACAAGCTACAGTTTGAAAAAACTTTCAAGTTTGAACCTCTGCATTAATCTTGTTAACAAAGGAAGAAAAAGTAAAATATCAATGGTCTGTCATATTTTTCTCAACTAGAAAAACCACAATCAAATCTTTAGATTGAGCCCGAATCATGGTTGCAATTGTAAAGAGAAAATGAGGAATATACAGCTTAGTTTGTACCTGAGGAAGTAGCATCAGAAGACCATACAAAGCTTTTAATAGCCACATATGCCTTCCAGGTTCCAGAAGCTGCAAGAACAAGAAGTCAGCTCAGTCACCCAAGTTATATCTCATACGCGAAAGCAGAACAAGAAGTCAGCTCAGTCACCCAAGTTATATCTCATACGTGAAAGCAAATGCAGACAACATCAAATGACACATGCTGTACAAAACTAATAGCCATTGCAAACAAAGAATCGCCTTTTTTATTTTATTTTTTCCAAATGAGAAAATTAAACTCTAATAAGAAACATTCTTTCAAATTGAGTCCAAATTTGGAGAGGTCCTATTCTTTCGCCTTAAACTCCGTATAAGAACTGAGAGGTCCACTACTTAAACGATAAACCAACAATATCAGCCACCAGACAAATCCAATCAAACATGCAAATTCCAAATAGAATTTTATACTAAATGCACACAATGATGACAAGGATTTCACTAAGACTTAATAGTAGACTTGAATTCCACACCTGTAATCTAAGATATGCAAAGATTGGAGTTTCCAGTAACCGAATCAATTTGTCCAGCTGGACTAAAAATTTGACATTTATATCTTCCTCCACCAGAGACTGAATCACAGTACTCGCATGCTGATATGTCTGTCATAAGAAACCAACATAATACTTCAAGGAAGAGAACACAAGCGTGCAAAAATGTAGATTTTCAATGGAAGTGGTAACGAGAGACAAAGCATTACGACCTTACCTGAGATAACAAGCAGAGGCTTATAATTGCCATAGGTGAGTGACACCATGAAGCATATAAGGAAACAAATAAGTCCTTCCCTGATGGATTCACAAGTGATTGTTTCAAAAGATCTCGAAGGCCAGACAACTCGGAAGATGTAAGTAGAATCAAGTTCAAAGCCTGAACAAAGAAATGGAACACATGAATAAGTTAATTAAATTAACTGAGACATGAACTGCTGCACAGAAGTGTAAAAAGAACTATGTATAATTGGTCATGTTAAGCCTCTGCCATAGCAAAGAGTTTACTTGTAGGGAATAGGATGAAAAAACTTCATTTATTAAAAGGATACACTTCCCGAAACAAATAATGATCACTCATGCATATAGCTTTATGCTATAATTTGCTTTTATATAAATAACAACCTACCTGAACCATAATAGATGCAAAATCCAGGTCTGACTCTCCTTCTAATATAGTAGACAGTTCTCGGTAAACCCTTTCAGCATCTAAAAGCACACAAAGTCGGCGAATTATCAAAGCACCACGCCTGGGAAACAAGAACAAAAGAAGCGTAGAGTTAAATCAAGAGAAGTCACCCACTTGGGAGGGGGGGGGAGAGAGTGTGAGAGACTCACTTCTCCAGAAGAGAATTATCTACACGGAAATTATGAACAAGAAAGACGACAAGCTGGCGGAAGTGTTGTGGATCTTTCGCTATGCATGCATGAACCTCTAGAACCAGGAGAACCACCTGGGCATCAGACTTGCAATATTAGATATCCACATGAATGCCATTCAACATGTTAATAAGCTACATTTTTATATTCAAGCCCGTAGATGGTACCTGATCAGAAGAATCTGAAAGTGCTTCCAAAAGGGTGTCAAATATGTCATTCAGATACGTCAACACCTGTTTCATGCAAAATTAATATATGATTAGAACTTAACCAGAAAAAAGGGAGACGAGCCCAAGAACTATTGAAAGACTAATTCATCTAGGGGCATATCATTGATCATATTATATATTGCTTGTGTATCTCAATCTCACATTGCAGTAAGTCTAGTTTCACATAGAATATATATATATATATATTCTATGTCCGTCCATTATTAGTCCCTTTCTAATAAAGGAAAACAAAAGGGAATCTATTCCATTTGTCCTATATAGAATAATTAATAAAAACTTACTAGATTCCATATACAAGCATAACCAGGCATGCCATCTCCAAAATTGAAATGAAAGACAAAAAAAGGAAGCATACAGATATTACATTCATGTCGAATTCATTTCAGGGAGTCAAAAGAACAGTTCAATTGGTACCTCCTGGAAAATTGATTGCATAAAAACAGGTATGAACCAACCATGCAAAAAAATTACAAATCACCTCAGGACGATGTCTGTTTAGAAGGTTGGAAATCCAGTGCAATGCTTCGATTCTAGTAGCCTCCCATTCACTAGATAGTTGCCTGATCATAAAACACAGCTTATAAATGACAAATAACATACGATATAGAAAAGGTAAATCACCCTAGCTTGTGTTGGTTATAAAACTACACCTCCTTGCAATAGAGAGGATTGCTCCAACATCAAACCCTTCAGCTGGATCTGCCTTAATGGCACGGAGCTCTTCATTGGTTTCGCGAGCAACCTTAGTGAGGAGAAAATAAATCAATGAATGAAACCACAATAAGCAGCAGTATCAAATAAACACCACCACCCCCAACAAAGGGAAAAAATAAACAAAAACAAAAAAGGAATGGAGACCAATAGACCTACCACTCTGATTTTCTCTTCTTTATCGGATATGCAGGGCAAAATTGCTCCCAATATATCAGCATAGTAGGGAACAAGCTGGTCCCCACCAAGTTTTACAAACTCATTTATCTGCAAATCCACGAAGCACATAAATAAGACTATTCAAATACGATAACGGTACACAAAGCAATGATCTGTCTCCATGTCGAGAACATTAACTATAAAGACCGTTGGTGAATGATACAGAAATAGGCAAAGAATACTTACCCATGTGATAGCTGTTAAACGTGTAAATTCATCAGGAGAAGCAGCCCTCTGCACCAGTATTTCAGCCATGCGTCCATAATCTACAGACTTCAAGAGTAGCACTGCTCGAGTCAGAAAATTACAAATGAACAAAACATAATATATATAAACTTTTGATAACAAGCCTTAAGTGATGCATGATCAACCACCTCATTATTTAATCAAAAGTTCAAACATATAAAGTGTCTTACTGGGGAGTTCTTGATCTCTTGGAGAAACTCTGAGAGAGCTGAATCAGCCTGTTGTCTTATCTCATGGCTTGAATCACTTAACATATTAAACAAGCCTGATATTAAACAGCAGCAAACTGTGAGTTCAAATCCAACAAAGAAACGATTGAAAATGAAGAAAGCATATTTTTCTTTCACATTAAAAAAGACATACCATCAAGAAAGTCGGGAAGGAAACCCAGCATATCAATATCTGGAACACTGTCTAAAACAGTGATCCACCCTACCAAAAACTGCCGGACATAGGGATTTAGAACATTCATGCGCTCCCTCAGTAATGGTATAAATTCTTCAATGCTGATGAAAGGGAAACAGAAAAAAAAAGAAAAAAAAAAAGGTCACATTGTAATTGTTGCATTACTGTCTTGAGAATACAATAGAATATATATATATATATATATATGAACAAGATCAGGAATATTACACACCTGAACTGGTCGCTTTCAGTAACAATATCCTGCTTCAGTATATGAAAAGAATTATGTATAGAACATAGAAAATGCATATGTTGATGATAAACAAGTGGAAAAGGTTGATCTTCAGAGGTAGAAATTAAATTATTTTCGGTGGATAGATGAGAATGCGGGAGATTGAACTGTTTATATACCTTTACAAGCCGATCTAAAAGATGAGCAGCACTTTGAACATTAGCATCTGAGTCTGCTGAAAGCTTGCACAAGGCATCAAAAATCTGATTGAAGAATATGATAAAATCTCCTCGTACAACCTGAGCACCATGAAAAATAAATGGTATCAAGGTCAAGGTCAGGGACACCATATTAAATCAGTAAATCAGCCACCTAATCCTCTCTCACCTTTGCAATATTGTATAGTGCTTCACAAGCATAATAACGAACTCTGCTATCTTGGTCAGAAAAGGAATTAAGCACAGGAGGCACGATTTGCTGGCAGGTACATTAGAAGAAAAATATATGTTAATACCAATATAGAATATTTTAGCATTAAGTAACTAATGCAAGCAAATAGAACGACCTTGCATATTTTATATTTGAAAGGAACCAAAATATGGCATCATACATTTGCCTACAAACTCCTGCTTTCAGTGTACTTACCAATTTAATGACTCAATTTTCAGCCACATAACTGGTGTTCTCAGTAAACCTTCTACGAACTAAGACAAGATATCACCCTTAATATAGATGGTGGATTACAGGAAGAGTGAAAACTACTTCACATTAGGTATATACTGTCAACTAGGAGGATCTGAAAGGCGTTATGGCATTTAGATTTCCAAGCGTTAGCCAAGGCTTAGGCTGACCCAAAGAACTTATAAGCAACTTTTTTACTGTTAAACTTTGATGATGGCAACCACGCAGCCATCTGCGATCTGTTGATCAGTGTAAAACCTTCACATCTATCTAACCCTAAACCTTCTCACCTACATGCAACTAATCTTGTATAAAATAATCAAACAGACCTAAATTTTGTAACAGTTACTAGTTCCTGGAGATGCCCAAGAAGCTAAATTCAGCTCCTCTGTGTCAGAGCATGACAGAAAAGAAAGCGCAGAACAAAAATAACTTTGACATGTTGTTAGATCAGTCTTCACTTGCACCACGCACGATTACAGTAACAGGCAAATGTTATACTCATCCCTAGTAACATATCACCATTTATTCTCGTGTCAATCACTAAATCTAGTCAGCAAAACCAAACATACTGCCTTATCAATAGTTATGCACACAAGTACCACAACTAATTCGAAGCATAATGATCACACATGCCTACGCTTTGCATCATTTCAGGTAAAAACTGAGAAAACCATCAATTTGTACTCGGAGGTTTACCTCAAGATGCTGAGCAGCTTCACTGGTCAACCCAACTGTTGCAGCAGCTAACCCTATCAATCCTCCCTACACGAAAACCGCAACAAACACATACACAAACTGCTCAGCATATAAACATTCAACTGGCAACCTTCTTACCAAAATTGAAGCTACAAAATAGTACACAAAACTACTGCAAATACCTTGCGGTGATTCGCCTGCGGTGAGTAAGTAAACTCCGTAGTCAGCAAATTGATCACCGCCGTAATCTTATCATGATCGCCGGCCACCGTGAGCTGCTTCACGATTCCCTCAATCTACACCACAAACGCCCACACATGTAAAACCACACTAAAATCGAAACAATTCAAGTCTAAGATCTAATCGAATCCTAAAAATCCACAGAAGCGAGAAGAACACAGACCTCGAGAGCAGCATTCTTGCGCTTCTCGTAGAGCTTGTCCGCCAGGTTCCGGAGCACGCCCGCCGGAATCACAGTGAGAGCGTCGGCCATGTGGAGCAGCACGAGTTCACAGCTCAACCGCCAGTCGTGATCGGATTGAGAGGAGGAAAACGGATTCCGGTGTCAAATTCGTTTTCGGATCTTCTCCTGCTCCAATCGGAACATGTCTGCTAGGGTTTTATCGCCGGAAAATTGAAGGCTACCGGAGGAGGAGAATCAGATCTGCGGAGACTGGAAATGGGAATCAGAAGCAGAGAAAAATTGTCGCACGAATTGTGATTTGTTTCCCCAGTTTTCTTTTTTCTCCTTTCTTGTTTTTATTTTTATTTCTTTGGTCTCCAAAGTCTTTTCAGTCGTGGCATTTCACACAATTGACTATTTGGACTTCGGGGTTTCGAACTGCGGTTGATGGTAGAATGACGGATATACCCTCCTCAATTATTATTATTATTATTATGTAACCACCACTTAAACTACAGTAAAATCTATATAAATAAATAACTAGCACTATGAAAAATTATTATTTGAAGTTATTATATTATTCATAAATGAATTCATTTATTGATAAATAAATATTTTTTACTTTACAGAGAGTATTGTTATAAGAGTTTCCTTAATTTATTTTTTTAAATTTTTTATAATACATGGAAAACCTACGATTGAAAAGACTGTAGGTTTGTCACAAATTGAAAAGATTCTCATTCAGAAATGAGAAAAACCATTAACAAAAGCAATAATTTTGTAGTGTGCGGAGGAATCAGTCACACCATGTTGGTATTGTAACGACTTGTGGGCAGAAAACCTACAATTTCTGATGGAGTAATGGGGCATACAATTTTTTTATTAAACTGTTAGTAATGCTTTTCCAAAATCGAGTCAGTCTCTTGCACAAGATTACAAGAATATCCGATGTACAAGCAACTACTGCTTCTAACCAGAGAAATATCGTACAACACAATATATGGCGCGATGAACAATCAATAACGATCAAAAGGGAAGGGACTCAAGAGCGACTCTTCAAGTTCTCGAAACCCCTGGAAAACAGGTTCAGTAAGATGCTGTGGAAGAGCCAACCTCCGTACCTCAGTCATATACCTAGAATTCCAAGTTCAACAAGAAAAACCCTCAGAATACGAACATATATTGAAACTCTTAATCAATACGATATCAACAGATTAACTACACTGAGTCCTATGCATTTGTTTTGTTAAGCAACTGTGAGATCCAAATCATGAGAAGGTATATATCTCATTTGATAAACAAAGTCAAAATGAAAGAACGGAATACACTTTTATTTAATGATGTATGCAGTTATATTTCATCCATGGGGAGAGTAAGAGGCAACATTTTAAGTTATCCAGAGTCAGAAGTGTCTCTAATTAACTCAAAGTAAACCCATACAACAGAATATATCTATGCAATTTGTATCACCATACATATCTTGCTTGTTGTAGGCACTTTATATTGCAGATTTTGGGTTATAGAGTGAGGTAGAACTGATGAAACTTCAAACTTTAGTGCAAACCACAGGCAATGCAACTATTATACCTTACAGAAATGAAAACTAAGTTGACAATGAGCAAACAACATCACGTGTTTGTTGCAATAAAAATAAACAAACTCACCTGTTGGCTGCACTAGAGATCTTATCTCGAACCCCCTGGTTAATGACTGTTCTCTGCTCCCCTGAAAATGTTCCACCTAATATTAAAGAAGCTCCGGTATTACTTGTACCCATTCTCTGTGCAAATAATGACATTGCCCACTCCCGGAGTATCACGAGTACTGAACGGAGAAGGCGTAGCCTGAGGTTGGGTGAGGGTAAGATAGCACCACTTGTTAATAACTGATCATATGTGTTCAATACAGGCTCAGTTGCACCCTTGCAAGCAGCAAGAAGAGCCCTTGCTACATCTTCATCTCCAACAGACTCAACCCCGGACTCCTGTCTTTCCTATTATAGATGGGAAAAGAAAACAAAATTACAATCACATAATACTCATTTTATTGATAAAAAGAAAGGGTAACCCCTACTTTTCCGTTTAACCAATTAAAATTTCCTAGCACCAATTTCTTTTTGTCTAAAATAAGCATTAAAGAGTTGTGAGTTTTTTTTCAAATATACCAGTGCAGCTTTCTCAAGATGAAGACAAAGTGTGTCTAAGGGTAACACAGCTCCATCTCCAGGATAAATGTCAGCACCAAATCTCTTCAATACTGAACAAGCTTCAGCAACACCACCTCTTGAAAGAGATTGGTCAATCAATCTGGCCCAAGTTTCTCTAACCATACTACTATCTGGATCACCAGAATAGCTCGCAAAGTACAGCATCTCCAGACAAATCTGATTTGACAAAGGAACAATGAATTCCGGTAAATAAAAACTAAATTTCCCTTTTAAGATGCAGTAGAATAAAAAAATTGAAAAGGAGCAATCTCAAACAAAAACCAGTCTCTAGGCGAGAAAGAGAAAGCATGTACCTCCCAAAGTTCAAATGGTACAGCATACTCATTGTATAGCTGAGTTATACTCTTCAAGTCTAAAGATAGCTCTTTAGCCTTTTCTCGTGCAATATTTATGAAATTGGAATCAGCCGTTTCAGTGCTATTGGGGTCAGTTCCATTGGACTCAGATGCATCAGGCAAATCTTCTGCTTTAGAGACTAAAACCTCAAGTTCCTGTTTGATCTTTATTTGAAAACGGAGAACAGCAAGCTTTCCTTCCAACAATTCTAAAAGCCCATTATCATAAGCACCATGTGCAGAGCCTACCAGGCCATCACTACTAGCATTTTTTGCCTGTATGACTGCATTTTTCAAGTAGTTGTACCTGTAATTGACAAAAAAAAAGCATCATCAACAGGCCCAGAATCATGGAATTTGTTTTGGACTATATCCTGTTTAGATTAGGTTGGGTTTGTTTTATGAGATACTCTAATCCAAACAATCTCTTGTATAGATGAGAGATTTTAGAAAGCATCGATAAACCAACCTAAGACTGTACAAAGTGAGATACTGATTTCAACACATAAGAATTGCTTTTACATGTGATCCATATACCAATTAAATCAATCCAGAGTAGTTGCCGCAGAAGAATCAAATGTGATGTTATGGGTATTCAAAGAAATCTACAAGGAATAACGTACAATACTAGGTTCACTTGGACCAAAATCTTGTTGATTGAACCCAACACAAGCTTAAACAAACTCCAAAACAAGACACCTGATTATATATCGCCACGGTACAGTGAACTATATATATACCCACATACATACAAACATACATATAAACTGAAGGGGAAAATACCTTTCATCTAGAGTAGGAACATCCCCTGAATTAGGGGATCGCCTTTCTGCCAGTCTTAACAATACATGAGCTGCAAGCAGATGTTGCCTCTTCAAGATATAGTACCGTGCCAAAAGCTCAGAAAATTTGGCTTGATTGGATGGAATAGATGTTCCAGGATGTCCCATTGGAGAAGCCACGGAGGTCACTGCTGAAATAGCTCTAACCTACAATATGGGGGAAACCAGGGGGTCAATATAAGGGGAAAACACAGGTGAAAGACATTATTTAAGGGAAAATCTTGTTTCTAGAAAAAAAAAAACTTAAAGACCTCTCTAATGTGAAACACATCTATGATAAAATTCTGAGGCAAAGGAGAGCATCGCGAAAAAAAGAAAGAAATTATAATAACTGGCCCACAATAAATAGTATCACATGTTACCTCTTGTATATGTTCACGGGCAGCACTTTGTAAAAAGGGTACTAGATCAGGACCTCCGTTCTCCAACAACTCATTTTCAAGTCCCAAATCAATCATAGCACGGTACAAGTACTCATGAAATAATCTGTCAGGAGATTGGATGCCAAGCTGAACAATCTGGCATATATACTTGTTCCGAGAGGCCTGATCAAGGACGGGCTGTGCAGCAGCACGCCTAAGAGGAGAACTGAACTCCCTCTGTGAAGGGTCACCTTTTAGAGAACGCAGTGCACTGATGATAATTTCATAACACTGTACACGTTGAGCAACTGCATATTCTCGATCTGCTGCATCGATTTGGTCATTAAAAGCATCACCTGCAGGGTCAAGAGCCTGTGCCTTTTGTAAAGGTAAGCGAACCACAGCTTCATAAAATCTGCAGTTCAATCATAGTAATAATTTAGACGTAATCACGAAGCTAGGGACAACAATCAGAAATGCTGTACCATTATCCCTAAGCTGACCTTAAATCTTCAAACCGTCTGCAAACAGTTCGTAAATCAGCAGATTCTGGAACTTTGCTTAAAAAGTCAAAGGCTTTTCTTGCAAGATTATCTTTCTCCACAGGATCTGGAAGTACAGCAGCTCTCTCAAGACACTCTACCGCTAGAAAAAACTTGTAATCAGACTCCTTATAGTAGCTTGGACAACCATCCCGTAGTCTTGAACTAACATCATCTACTGCCCCCCTGCCATCAGGACCAGTATAATACTGGAGCAATGAAATATAAGAACAAACCACAATGGAAGACACCTATGGGTGATAAAACCCTACCAAGCTGACAAATGCATGAGGTAAAGAAATAATGTTTTGATAATTAGTGTAAAAATTTCATTTAAGTTTGATCAATGTTAAATCCAAATTGCATTACCTCCATTAGAGCAGATATGAGCCTCGTAGCAAGACGGTCTCCTTCCTCAGAGCAAACTAACTGATGGAATGTCATTTGAAGTAATGATTGTCGTAGATTAGCATCAAAGCTCTCGACCAAGCGAGTTACATGGTGCTGTGAAAGAAGCTGGAGCAGAAACAAGGCTTCACTAGATCGAAGTAGTAACTGCCTAATGCATTCCATGGCCCTGACCTACAGATAACACAATCTGAAATTATGAAAAGAAATGAAAAAAAAAAATACAGCTATGAACACTTCTGCATTACTGAAATGACCAACCACTACCTCCAAGGCTGCCAATTCAGCAGGACTATATGGTAATCTCTGCCTTTTATTAGATGAGCCACCAGCATTAGACTCAGTAGTCCGAGAGTAGGCACCAAATAAGTTTCTAACCATGTGGTCACCAGCACCTAGTTCTGAACTGGCTCCAAAAAGAATAGAGCCAGTCAAGTCTCCTGAACCAGCAACACAGCCATAAAGGCCCCTCCTTTGGTTCTTTCTAGACCTTAGAAACTTCTCTAGTGAACGAATTTTGTTTTCAAGCACTTGCATAGCCTCAATAGAGAGCCTGCATACGACTAACCCATTTTCTGAAATAGCGCCTGTGGAACCCAAACTGCCTTTTACAATCACCACAGGAAGTTCCCAGACAGGAAAAAGCAACCTTGCAGAGCATAAACAAAGCCCTTCATGTGCACCTGAAAACACAGGCTCAGCCTCCTGAACAACCTGTCCCATGCTAAATCCCCCTGCAGCTGTTCTAGTGTTGGATAATGCATTGTTTCCCTCCAGTTGTGGCATTCCAACATATCTTGGGTCCTCGAAAGCTTCAGCTGCCTTCTGAGCAACAACATTGCTTATAAGATTTTCAGAATGGACTACCCTGGCTGCTAGCATTAAACACATGGCAGCCGCTTCACCAGGACCAAAACGATTGAAGAATTCTTCCAAGATTGACCTGGGTGAGTTGGACTCAAACAACCTCCTCAGAATGTCTACTGGCCTATTGAAAACTATTTCCATCATGCCCATAGTACTGAAAACGACAAATCGCCTCCTTGGTAATATATGTTGGATTGAAAGATCGCCTCTGGCCCAAAGCTTTCCAGATACCTTCTCACATGACTCCTCAAGGCTTTCATATCCACCATATTCAATTGCTGAATA
Source organism: Fragaria vesca subsp. vesca (assembly GCF_000184155.1). NCBI lineage: Eukaryota > Viridiplantae > Streptophyta > Magnoliopsida > Rosales > Rosaceae > Fragaria > Fragaria vesca. The sequence goes on along the minus strand of NC_020494.1, from coordinate 19,197,612 downwards.
CAAAGACAGTATGGCGGTTGCAGTATCAGGCAAGGGTAAAATATCTGCAACAAAAAGCATTCGCCCTTCAACTGGTAAAGAAGACACAGATTCCCGTAATGCCCGAGAACTCCTTGAACTTGTCCCCAGAGTACTTGAACCAGCAGATAGCGTGCTTGAATCACGGTTTACAATAAGAAGAGATGACATTGTTGGCGGAGATGAATCAGAAAGGACAAGAGTTCCAGCAGAATAATGTGCAGCCTCAACCTTTAGGGAGAGATCGTCATTCTGAGGTCTACCAGCAAGAGACATTGATCCAAAGGCAAGTCCACCACTAAGCCCTAGAGGAGGAGAAGGCCTAGTTGTCACAACTTTTAAACAGCTAGGTTTGTCACGGTCTGTATTAAAACCACCCAAATTCCCACTAGATGGAGAAGTGGTAAGGTACATCCTTCTCCCATCTGACAAAACAGCGACAAGGTGTAGAGACTTCGATTCAAGAGTAGACAATGGTGATATACAAACTATAGATGACTTTGTCGTTCTATTTGGAGCTCTAGGTCCAGTTGCTTGTCTACCTCCATAATGAACATCCCTCAGATTGATCAAATTTTTTTCTTCTGCCACTTTCTTTAATGGTCCATTAGCATTTTGCCCCAGAACAAAAACCTGGAGTTTCATTTCTTCAGTTTTTGCATACAATATGTGTCTCTCATTATCAAACACCATTTCAATGATAGGATCAACAGCTCCAAACTTGAAAACATTAGGTACCACCCATCTGAAAATAAAGACATTTTCAAATTAATATTATCTCTGAGAAGGATAATCAAATTCAAAATGCAGGTAAGAATTTGATAGTCACAAATACAATATTATTACACAGAAGAAAGAAAACAAACAAGCTTGCCTATCAATACAGAAATGAGGAATTAAGATCACAAACAAAGGAAATAACCTGGAAATAATACTTCCAACACCAGCAGTCAGACAAACTTTCCTACATCTTGATTGCCAGCTTGATCCAGTTGAATAATGTAACTCATAGATGTGGCCGTCACGCCCAGCCAGTAAAATACGACCCTTCTCCGTACATGTGATACAAGTCATGGTGATCCCATCAGACGGTACAGTATAGTCTGGCAATGGCTGTAGTGTGACCTCTGCATATGGATCTGTGCCATCACCCCCTCCAGAGCAACACACTCCAACAAGACTTAACTGATAGAAAGTAACAAACAAAAGTAAGACTTTGAACAAAAGTAAGATTTTAAACAAAAGAAACAAACAAATTTTATGCTTGTAACAAATGAAAGGAATACATTGAAACTAATCTAACTCCACATTATTCCAAATTCACAAATAGCTAAACAAAAAGGAACGCAATAGGATAAATCAATTAGTACCTGAACAGGTGTTGCCAAAATCAAAAGATACTGAATAGCTTCAACAAAAACACCAGGTTTAGATTTAGCAAGGCCAACAGCACAAATAGCTTGATCCTCCCCACTATATTCAGGACATTGTCCATCCCTGATCAACAAAGAATGATAGTGTTAATGGACAGTAGGTAGAGATAAAACCCATGAACCAGTGTTCCAAAGCTATAACCGTAGTAAATATTTCTATGGAGAAATGTTCGAGTATGATTAAATTGTTTTCCTATATTTGTGGTATAATATTTTGATGTAAATACATGCCATCTAAAATATGCAACATATTTTGAACACATTTCCCAACATATAATGTCTATCTATTATATTCATTGAAAGAATATCAGCACAACGTTGGGACAGTTGGGCAGTTTTGATAATAAGCATCCAAGTTCAGATTACATATTTGTAGAGAGAACTTTTCAATGTTAACTTTATATCATGTTCTAAGTAGAATACAATAGATAACGAGGACAGTATAGAACACGATAAAAAGGATAATATCATGTCTTAGGGTGAACTCCATGAAAGATAACTGACTACAGTTTGTGTTCCCTATACTTATGATAAGAGGACAATCAAGATACTGCGAGGTCTAATTTGTGAGGCCATACTCTCAATCTATTCTGCAATTAGCAATATTCTCCTCTCAAGGGTTAACATAGACTCACCACTTGTCGAAACGCCACAGAAACAAGGAATTATCTATCGATGCCCACGCCCTGCGAATCTCAGGAAATATCCCACACAATGTAGTTCCTTCCCCGCCAGCTGCATTATATCTCTCGATAAGCACCGGAGGCAGCTCCCAAGTATCCACCACTTCCGCCAACGGCGGCCACTGCGAAATTGAACACGAAAAAAGGCAATGTGTTTAGTCCAACAACAATTCAGCTAAAAACTCAACGAATTCGACAATTTAACAGTTCAAATTCCACCAGTTCATATCGAATCTCCGACTCGAACTCATCCTCATAATCAATATTACTAGAAACACTAACAAATTGACCTAATCTCACATAAAACAAATCCAATCCACAAAACCCTAGGTTCTCAGATTCGCATCAGATAAGCAAACTTAACTACCTCTCTGGGATGAGTAGCGTAGGGGTGGCTTGCGTATCGGGAAGCTTCTAGTGACTCTTCGAGATCGAGCTGGGACGCGACTTCTTTACCGATCCGGTTACTGATGACAATGCCCGTGCTGGTGACGTCACGCAGTTTGACGCCGTCCTCCTGCGACATGACTGGTTGCCGGAAACTGAATGAAGATTTGAAATGCGGCGCGGGAGGTTCGATTGGTCGAGGCCTTGACTGGGTTTCCCTCCCTTTCTTGGAGCCAAAAGTTTGAGAGGGGATTGATTTCAATTTATTTGGAGAGCGAAAGAGACTGAGAAGTAGGGTTTTGGTCAGGGTTTTTGGTTATGGCGGGCAATTGACGCTTAATGGTGTGCGCTTCACTTTTACGCTTAATTTTTACCCTTTTTTTCTTTTTTCTTTTTTTATTACTTTTTTGATGTCACGTCTATTAACTTGAAATGGAATAAAATTCACAAAACTTTATAGATATAGGTTTCACATACTTATTGGGGATTGATTCCTACAAGGATGTTCTGAAGCGGACGTCCGCAAAAAAGTTAAAGTGCGGACCTCTCTTTCGACCTTGATCAAGGGTAGATGGCGACGTTATTCTTGTCAGACAAAGATCGTGGACATCCCAAACGGCTTCACCATCAATGTGAAGGACAAAATGGTTGATGTCAGAGGTTTGTGCGAAAACCTCGCCTGAAACTTCCTGTATATCAGTTTCGAGTTTGAACTCGGCACCGTCGACTACACCAGAAAGAGCAGCGGCATGAAGAAGCTCAACCAGAGACTTGGTTAGTCACTGGCAAGAGTTCATGCCCTTGATCAAAGCCGGAGAGGCCGAAGGAGAGACGTCCGCATTTTAACTTTTTTGCGGACGTCCGCTTCAAAACATCCCTCTTGATTCCTATATGGATTTAAAAATCAAAGCTTTCGAAATCAAGTTTTTATATTCATAATACCAAAAGTTTCTTTTACATTAAGTCGATATTGATCGAATAACGGGATTCTTCCCTCCACACACACGTAGGGCTCACCAAAATGGATATTGACGACGCGTGATTAGTTCTTTTGCAATATAATTGTTAGGCAATTACAGCTTTTTTAATGTTTAATAATTAAACGAATTTTAATTTCGATTTGATATAATAAGTAAACAACATCCTTCGTAATTAAATCTAAGTCATTAGTTCTGTTTTTATAATGATTTCGTATTGTAAATAAAACAACTGAACGATATTGAAATAATTTCATACCGATTTCTTCCGTCTCATATTCTAGTCGATTTCGTATGGTAACATTGGTAACAAACATGTCACATTGTCACAACACGAAACCTGTCAATCTTATACCACCCAAAAAAAGAGTGTTAAATTTACAAAAAAAAAATTACTCTAACTCATCGACTGTCCCGCCAAAAAAAAGAGCACCACTGTGAAAGCCCCTAGGTTAAACCGTTAAATAACACTAAACGCCGTCGTATTCCCACCGCCACTCGTAACCTGATGACACTCTCCGCTGCACTCAACGCATTCAAGTCTTCCAAACTCATCTCCTGGAAATCGGTACTCTCTCTCTCTCTCTAACCGTCCCGGCGTCATTTTCCGGTCACTATCTTACCGTTATTCTCTGATTCCAGACCGGTCGGCTTCAGCAAACCTTAGCGGGATGCATAGAGCGCAAGGGGAAGACTTTGCACAGCGGCAAGGTGTCCACGGTGAAGTTATGGCCGGAGCTCGCCGGAAAAGGAAGGTACTTTGACTTCCGGTCAACTCTGATTCGCGCTTCGATCGAGTTCGCTGAGGATTCGCCTCTGTGCACTACTCTATGTAAAGACGGGGTCAAGATTCGAACTGTTGAGCACTTGCTTTCGGCTTTGGAAGCTATGGAGGTCGATAATTGCAGGATTGAGATTGAGAATTTGGATTCTGAAGATTGCAGTGTTGAGGTTGGTAGAGTTTGATTGTGATATTTGTGAATTTTGATTGTTACTGTTTGTAAAAAAGGTTAAAATGTTTGAAAGATTAGAGAATTTTAACTAAAAAAGTAAAAAGCATACTTTGGAATTTAGATTTTGGTAGAAATGTGTGGAAGCAGTAGTGTGGGATTTGAAATTGTTGTTATAGATTATGAGAGAAGAGACTAATAGAGCTCAAAATCAGGTTCCTATATTCGATGGATCAGCAAGAGAGTGGGTGGAGGCAATAGAACAAGTTGGGTTACGAGTTGCAGCTGATCATCAGGGTGAGTGTTGTGAAAAGATGGTGGCATATGTGAAGGAACCGGTGCATGTGTGGAGGAATGATTCTTTTGTTGCCGCATTCCCATCACAAGAAGTCGGTATCACGTATGGGATTGACTTTCAGCAGGTAATGGCTTGGAGATTGTCAGGACTAGTAGCTTGGAGTGTTGTTCTTGGAACTTGTTTTGTGAGAGATTGTCAGCTAATTATGGGTTTGACATGCTGACTTTTTATGCAGGTGCCGGCCATTGGCAGGCAGTGGTTTTCTGTGTCTTCATTGGATAAATCTTTATATTCCGAGCAGATAGCTTTGTCAAGAACCTTTTGCACTTATGAGGAGGTCAGTACTATATACTATACTAGTCCTGCTATTACTTTCTGTTTGCTGTTAAAGTATAACATTGTTGCTACTTGTTAGTACTTTACCTGCATAATGTTATCTGTCTTTGGTTTCTTCCTTTCACATTAACAGCAATTGTTGTATTATATACTGAGTGGTACAAAGAGGTTGAAAGCAGTTTAAGTATATAAGTTTCCTCATACTGAGTGGTACAACAAAAGTTTATTGTCTCTGTGAATTCATTTGTTGATTTGTAGAGAAGCACAATGGTACATGAGCTTTAGTTTATCAGCGTCCTTTTTAGCTTTTAAAATAGAACTGATTTCTTCAAAAACTAGTAGTACCTTCAACTTTGCATAACTGATGTTGGTTTTTGTAGAGTGGAAATAGAGTAACTGAGTTCAGACATCATTTAGTTTGAAATATCTTCTCCGCTCTCAAAGAGCAAGACCAATATATTGTGGAAGTTCGTTTAGACATCGTTTTTCTCTTAGGTTGTGTCCGATAAACAAAAAGGGGACTAGACTCGAGCTTCATGTGTTTGTTCTGTTTTCTTAAGATAACCAAATAGACTTCCTTTGGCATACCTATTTTTATATAGTATCGTGAGATGATGTTAAATTTACTTTGCTAATGCTAGGTGGAGCAGATGCGCAGTGCAGGACTTATAAAAGGAGGTTCATTAGAAAATGCAATTGTTTGTAGGTAAGAACTGAGTTACTTGATTTCTATTAAAAGTTAGATTGAATAGCTACATTTGTTGAAAAGAACTAGCCCGCTGACTATCAAGGGAAAAGACACCCCAAGCCTACTTTAGTAAGACAATGTGATTAGCCCGCTTTACATAAAAAATTGCCTACAATTGTTCCACTGATGCTCCTTTCAACTAAATATCAAACATGATTGAGCTCTAAATAACTGGCAAACTTTCTCAATAGTAAGTGATAATATGCACTTGCTTATGTGAGAATTCTGTGCCTAGAGTCTTGGAATTCATATACTAACTTTAAGTTGAGCTATACTTGATTTAGGTGACATATGGATTGAGCTGACCTGACATGACAGTTTGGTTTGATTGTATGCTTATAGTAGTTAGGAAGAAAATGTTTTACAGAGTGGGTCTATCAGGTTTGATCTAGGGAGAACATATTAAAAGCGATATGCAAGCTGCAATCTGTCGGGTCTCCCATTTGGATTTCACTGTATACATCCTCTTGTTTTCCTTTTGCAGTGCTAGTAAAGGTTGGTTGAATCCACCACTTCGTTTTCAAGATGAACCTTGTCGTCATAAGGTCTTAGATCTTATCGGTGATGTTTCTCTTTTTGCAAGGTATGGTAGCCAAGGGCTTCCTGTGGCACACATAGTGGCCTACAAGGTTTGTATTGATTATTTGATTACGTCAAGTTCTTTCATTATTTTGGTAGAGTAGAACAAAATGGTTATGAGATACTCAACTGAGTTGCTGTTTGTTTCTTTGCATGTCAACAGGGTGGCCACACACTGCATTCTGTTTTAGTTCGGCGCCTATCAGAAATTATCTAAAAGGATACTGCATTACATTTGCTCATCTTGAAGTAATCGTAGAAATGTAATCCAGTCATCAGCCATACTTGGCACTATCAAATGTTTGAGTCGATTTTCAGTGGCGGATGGACTCAGAAAAAAAAGATTGGTGTTTTACGAGGTAGGATGGGCTATTGTGTTGTGAACGACATTATGGATGTGACGAACTCTTCATATAAATTGGGGAAGACTGCTGGGGAGAATTTGTTGGCTGATAAGGTTACGGACAAGCTAAACGGGGATGCACAAGAACAGCTCCTCGGATTCAACCTGAAAAAGGTAGTTCCTTCGATTGCTTTGGCTATTCCATTGCTTACAGGCAACACTGAGGAGTTGGGGTTGGGGCTCTGTTGTTATATTCTAGAATTGGTTGTTTACTACAATTGATTAGAATCTCTCATAATTTACATGATCTAGTGTCTGAAAAAGAATTAGGGGTTGGCAATAGCTAGGAGATATACACTGTTTACTTTTTCAAATGTGTCAAACTCTTTACATGTGGATATAGTATTCGTTTCGATGTGTACTCTACGTATGCATTCAGATTTCCTCAAAAAAAAAACACATTTGCATTCAGATATCAGTTTCGATGATTTCTGCAGATTTGCATTCAGATATAAGGGTTGGAATTTGTGCGTAGGTATGAAAATGTAGATGTTGGTTGTTTCTGGCCAAGTAAAAGTTGGGTTGTTATGCAAAGTTGATAGAGAATATAATGGAGATGATCATGGATTAGGGCTATGGAGTTTGATCCGGGGAAAAGCAAAATCAATGGAGGCAATATCTGTCACTTCCATATGTCTGTTTATAGGAGTTGAATGTTCTAGTACTACCAATTTATTTTTTGCATGTCTTCTTTTCGGTTCTGAACACCTCACAAGTTCTACCAAGTTGTATGTGTATGAGAATCCACGGATTATGGAAGGGTAGACAAATTCAATTAACTCTAGAGGACGATGCCCTAAATACATCGCAGCAAAAAAGAAGAAGATAGAACAGTTGCCACTGTGATTTTAAATAACCTATATGAAACTATAAACCATAATGCATACCAATGCCAAACAAAGAACTCCAATTGACGGGTAACTTCCATTAGGTTTTTCTTCCTTTCTTCCATTAGGTTTTTCTGCCTTACTTTTCTTCTTCCTTTTCCTCTTCTCTCTTTTCCTCTCCTCAGCTGCAGCTTTCTCAGCTATTTTGGCCATCAAGTCTTGCATGAGTTGCATCTCCTCGCAACTGTATTTGGCATCAAACCAAGTTTTGTCCTCTACATCTACATCTTGGTCTTTCTCAGACTCACTTTCATCATCTTCATCATCATCATCATCATCTTCGCTTTCTTCAATTTTACTTGCAGCTTCCTCTGCTTTCTCCTCTCTTTCTTCAGTTGCAGTTGTAGTTGCAGCTTCCTCTATTATCCCAAGAAGAAGATAAAACTTATTATATCCTTCCTTTCTTTTGGCTTCGGCTTTCTTGCTCAGTGCTTGGTTTTCTCCGTTCTCGGTTTCTTTTGGCTTCGGCTTTCTTGGTTTCTCCGTTCTTGGTTTCTCCTTGGGGACTTCTTCTCCTCTTGCTTCATCTTTTTGCTCCTCGGCATCGTTACTGGTCTTTGCCTCGTCCATAGTAGTCTTTGTCTCTGTAACTACTGTAACTACTAGGTCTTTCTTCATGTTGGTCTCCGGGACATCGTCAGTATTATTTCCTATGCTTTCGGATGCTGGACTCTCCGTGCTCATAGTCCCAGCAGCAGTATGAGTACCAGGAGCTATTGCTTCAACATTAGCCACCACCAATTTTGATCGAGCAAGAAGTCGCCGATTATGCTCAAGTCGAGTCTTCCTGGCTTCCTCCCCATTGTCACTAGGCTGTTGTTTTGGACACTGGTATGTTGTTATAGCCATGACGAAGACTCTGAAACTCTAATTACCAAAGACGGAATGGGAACAACCTACAACACGTGGAGGTTTATATAGAGTGGAAACTCAAATGTAAGTCGGGATGATTTCACAATCCCCGTTTATCAAGGATTTGTTCATTATCATCTATCATTAATTTTCCTTATCCTTCGTACATTAGGATCGAGTTTCCTTGATTAAGGAGGTTTCCCGTCTGGTTTTCCTTATCAAACCGTGACACGAAATCTGTTTTTCCCTCTTTGTTAGGTCAAAATCCCAATAAAGACTTTACTGCCCCATTTGTTTGGTGGGAAATCATGGTATGAAAAATGAAATTAGTTTCATTTTCCATTCTAGTGTGTTGCTTAGTTATAAATGAAGATTGAAAATGAAACAAAAAATGAGATGTGACTGGAGATTGACTCCCTCAGTTAGGGGTGGTATTTTATTTCCATTCCCACTGTCAAAAGTAGGGGTGGAATTTTGAAACCGAAAACCGAAAAAAACCGAGCCGAAAACCAAACCGAAACCGGAAAAAACCAAACCGAAAAAAACCAAACCGAATTAAGAAAAACCGAACCGAACCAAATTAGTTTGGTTTGGTTTTTTGTTTCGGCCCTTGAAAAACCGAACCGAACCGAAAAACCGAATCTCT
>NC_020494.1:19164831-19187916 GCF_000184155.1 Fragaria vesca subsp. vesca | reverse complement strand
ACCGAACCCAACCGAATTTTTATTTGGTTTGGTTTCCGGTTTTAGGTGAAAACCGAACCGAACAAAACCAAACCCACCCCTAGTCAAAAGTAAATTACATAAATTAGACATCTAAAAAGTTTAAATTTCCTTAAATAGATCACAAATGCAATTAGTAAAAATATGTTATTAGAAATTATAGATTTACACTTCATTATTATGACTTATTAAATATGGTGTAACTGAAATAGAAATAAATTACTAATTCAATTACAATAACAACGAAACAGCTACATGAAAATAACAAAACTTTTTCCTTTCCATATCAGTTGGGAAAAGAAAATAAATCTTTTCTCTATCTTGACAGCTCGCCAAACTTGGCCTACATATATCACTACAGGAAATACATGGTTCCCTAAATCAGTCCACGTTTTTTTTATAAGTAAACAAGTCCATGTTGATATCCCCAACCAACATACACCACCAACACCTTCACAACCTCATATCAACAACACGAATGCTTCAATAGGAAAAACAAGTGTTTTCGTCAAGACTCTGTACAAGCATGCACGAGCACATACAAAAACAGAAAATCAAGACAACCTCAAATGGAGACCAACAGACAAAAGGAGGTTCGGTTGATTTTTGTAGTTCAATATCAATAACTATTTCAAAGGCTTTGCTCTTTTGTGCCTTGGCAGTTTCTGTACAAACGGCTAGTGTATAGAGCCAACCACTAGCAGGTTCCTATCGATCTTTTAAACCTGTTCACTTCCCTTGAGAATATTGTACTTGCAGAGAGGACATGTTGCATTCATTTTAAGCCATTTCACGATGCAATTAGCATGGAAATGATGGTTACAGGGTAGAGTGTGAAGATCTGCCCCATCCTCATATTGGCTGAGACATATACAACATTCCTGGAAAGAAAGCCAGAGTCAGAAACCCTTGGAGCACAGAAGTTCATGAATTGAATTGTCGTAAAATAATGGAAGTGCTCATACAATTTAGTATGTGAAAGATGTTTCATTCATCAATTTGCATTCATGAAACAGCAGATGCAAACAAATCAAATCAAAACAGTAGCAACGACGGAAAATAAAGTTATAAGTACGATCTTCTCACCAATGAAATACAACTTTAATGCATGCAAGAATCAAGATGTGATCGTTGTTCGTTACAACTAGTGAACATGTTAAAGGGTGTATGCTCATCACACATTAACTTTTTAAATTTTGTGTGTGGGTGGTGGTGGCATTGTTAATCTCGTTATAGTTTTCAGGTTTCAACAATATAAATAAGATAATGTTCCTAATCAAATCTCGCAGAATGGGTTCCAAGGAATTGAATGATATACTCAACAAATAATAACAAGATTCTGTAAACATACCGCATCCTCAGGTAAAAGAATTCGCTCGACTGCCGGGTAGGCACTGGTTGTTTCCATTGGAATCATTTTCCCTGCTCCTACACTGGATTTTTCCTCGCCTGATATTCTAAATCTGTATTTTGGAAGAATACTGAGATCTGCTTCGGATGCACCTTCCTACAATGAACATACAAGGAAAGACAAGAATAAGTCCTTACAATGCCGTCATTTCATTTTTGAATTTAGATAATTAAAGGTTATGTCTTCATACCTGTCCAGCCACAGCATAAAGAATTGCAATGATGCATGGCAAACAGCAACAAAGAGCAATTCCAATCAAACATGCCAGAACAACGCAAAAGATGGCAAAGAAGACGTCAAATGCCAGGAAAACCACAGACAACCTGCACGAATTAGAGTGACATGCTCAGTTGTTTTGGACTTAATAAAGCTTGACTGTGGTCTAGACACACAAGACCCTGCCTTAGGTTGATTTCGTGATAAAATCAGTGTATAGCCATATTATTAGTTTTACACTTTTACTGCTGTGGGACTTAAAAAGAGATGATATCTTTGGTAGCTATCTCTAAAGTTATAATGCCAGAACTTTTGGTGATGCTTATGTCTGGCATGCAGGTGAGATGCATTTATGTTAAACTGAGGAAACTTCTGATTTGATTAGATAAAGAATTACCAGTACAAACGCGGAGCATCTTGCAGAAGCCGATCACCGCCGGAGACAACCCAATAAAAGCCAACTATCCACCACAGAAAGGATACCATTGTATTGATTGATTCACATCGTTTAGAGACACTATGCCATACAAATTGAAGTCAGTCATACATGTACAAACCCTCAAGCATGTATATTACAGAAGCAAACAATGAAACGTGTCAGATAAGTACTATATGAGAACTATATGAAGCGTTGTGGAATAGCACAATATGAATATGGGAGGGAGAAAATACAGATAAAGTTAAGAGTAAGTTTCTAAAAACAGTTCGAGTTACGTTGCATTTGCACAATAAACACAGAAATTCCCATCCTGGACTGTAAGCCCAACACACTAACAAGAATCACTGATAGGATCACTCTAATCCTCTCCGACAATAACAGAACCATCTGTAGCACCGGTCAAAGTGATCCAAAACTTCCACTCAGTATCACCACTGCCTCAAGTTCAAAATGCACTTCATTGTTGAACTAACCGCATACAATTCCGCTAAGCAAGCTCAATCTAGACTCATCCTACTCATCCGATTTCAGTCTCCACACTCACTTCATCACATAATTGAAAATAACAACAGCACACAATATCCCTTTTCAGCTCAATTCAGCACATAATACAGTCAAACCTGAATTTCTACAATCAAAGTTTTCGAATTCCGGCAAACTGAACCGCAATTCTAATTTCTACATACCTGGACCGAATCGGAGCGCCCAAGTCCATAGCCGCTTCATCATCAGACTCATTAGCATCAGCCTCAGAGCTCTGCTGCGCCTCCGCGGTCCTCCTCCCTCTCCGGCTAGTCCTCCTCCGGTACTCCACCCACACCAGCGCCACGTGGACAAAGCACTGCAGCGCGTAGCCGCAGATCCACAACCGGATCGGCGTGTTCGGCCGCTCGTCCCTGGTCAAAATCAGCATCACCACCGAGACCACCACGAACGCCGTGTTCCACATCATGTCCAGCGCCACCACCGGCTTCGAGTACCCCCAGTCGGCGCGGCGCTCGTCGAGCTCACGCGCCGCCGTCTCCCTGACCAGCATGGACGGGCCGCGGCGCCCCGTGGCCCGGCCGAGGAGCATCGCGAGCGTCGCCGGCCGCGTCGTCGGGGAGGCGAGGTCCGACGAGGAGTCGCGGCCGTCGCTCCCCTGGCGAGGGAGGAGAAGCGGCGCCGTGGTGGTGGCGGAGGAGGCGGATGACATGGCGGTGGTGATGAGAATTGAAGTGAGATTGAGAAAGGGGTGGTGTGTTGATTATAGGTGAGAGAGAAAGAGAGGCATGGTTAGAGTATTGGCTGTGGGGTTTTGGGATTGAAGTAGAGATGAAGGTGAGGGATGGTTTGGGAATTGGCAGCAGTCACTGTGAAAGGTCTACAAGTCTCTTCTGTGTGTGTGTGAGTGTTTGAATGGTAGATGCGAGAGAGAGCTGGGGGTGTCTTTTTTTTTTTTCTTTGTGATTTCCGCACTCTACTCTGCTCTGGTTAAGAGTTTTTGCGCCACCGTTTCAAATCGGCTTCAGCTTTTGTTTTATTTTCATTTAATGATTTTTTTTCTATTTATCTTTTTAATAGATTTCTATTTAAAAACAAAAACAAAAAGTGCGTCTATTGCCACTCCACAAACCACTTTGTTTATCTCATATGTTGTTGATTTATTGAAATACTAAAATACACTGATGTAAAATTACAACAAAAGATAATAAGTTGATTTATTACAAACTACAATTGTTTTCTTTTTCTTTTTCTTTTTTATCTTTTTGTTTTGGATGAACACAAATTTCATAACTTTAACCAAGATTTATCATATTCGGTCGTGAGTCTGAAGACACTAGCATTTAACCTGAATATGAGGTAAACTGTTTGTATTTTTTTTTCTTTGTTGATGATTCGTCTATCCCTTTACTCATTATTTCTCATGTCGACTTTGTATGTAAATTCTCATGGACAACTATTGTACCATATTTATGAACAACGGATAAATTAGTTCAAGAAACTTAGAAGTATGGAAGGTATCGCTACTAAAGATACATTTACATACATTGTTCATCTTGATATCGACTGATACCATTTAGTTGTTAAATTTGAGAGTTTTTTCTTATTCTGTAACTTGGATTTATACTTTCTTGGTGATTTTACTTACCTTGAGCAAATCTGAATTTAACAAAATATATGAAGAGAATGTAGGGTAAACAAAGTAGAATTGAGAAAAAGGTTTTTTAGGTATTGTTAATTGGTGAACAAAGTAGACTTACAATTAAAATTATATGAGTGGGGTGTGAAGAAAATGTGGGGTGGCAATACACCCTTTGACAAAATATATGAAGAGAATGTAGGGTGAACAATGACAAAATAATGTAGGGTGAACAATGACAAAATATATAAAGAGAATGTAGAGTGAACAAAGTAGAATTAAGAAAATGGTTTTTTAGGTATTGTTAATGGGTGAACAAAGTAGACTTACTATTAAAGTTATATGATTGAGTGAGGTGTGAAGAGAATGTGGGGTGAGTAAAGTGGTTTGTGGAGTGACAGTAGACGCAAAAAAAAAAATGATATATAAACAATAGAAAATGACATCTCAACCAAAAAAAAAGAAGAGAAAAAATGTCAAAAAGTCTACCCAAATCATGCATTGAAGGTAAGGTAAAAATTCTGAGTTATGAGTAGATCAGATGATCAACCATATCTAATGTATTAGGTTCTATTTTTTTTAGGAATGTATTCAACAGGTTCTAAATGACTTCATCTATGAAGTTTATTCCAACATACAAGCACGAGTTTGATGATAATAGCGCTCTTTCTTTCCTACTCATTTGATCATACTGACCAAAGACACATGTATAGTAACTGTCATTGTTTTGTTCGTTGACATACAATTCATGATAATTCATTATTTGGTTGATTGACGTACAATTAGTTCTTGAAAATTAGACTTGTAAGTAGTAACTGCATCGTGCATTTTGAGAAACATAAAAGTTAGACCGCGTTATCTCCAGATGTGATCGAGCTCCTTGTCGAGATTATCAAATCCAAGTTTTCTTTCAAAAGAAAGATCCAAAATTTCCATCCCTCCACCGAAAAAGGAAATATTTTTTTGATAAAGAATAGTCCGTCCTTTCGAAATTTGCTTCACCCAAAGTTCAATGGCTTTGTACGTAGCCGGTTGTGTCCACTTGTTCTAACCACATCACACGCGCTAGTAGTAGGACAGCACGACTAGTCGATAGCATTACGTCAACACTCTATTTGTACTATCACCCTCGAAGCGTCGGTTTTTGACAAATTGAGATGACTTTCCATGCAAGCTTCTCATCTTCCATTTCCCAACTACAGCAGAAGAACACTGGCTCGCGTTGTTCTTCAGCACCATTGTCACTTAATCTGTAAGGACAATCGTTATTCGAACAAATCGAGACATGAATCGACTCTAACTGAAGGTGATCTCCGAAATGTTGAATGTTCCCCTCGGAGAGTTCATTTGCAAGTTTTGCAGAAAATAGCTGAAGCAGATCATTGTTTGTTGATGACAGAGGCAGACTGGTATTCTCTTGCGAGTTACCGATGTGAGCAGGACAGCAATAGGCAAACTTGACTTGGTGCTTCTTTTCTCCTAACATGAGCGGGAGCTCATCTTGGTGCACTACCTTGGCCTTTTTGTTTTTCTCCATAACCAAGATCCCTTCGGCTACCCTATCATCACTTACTCGCAGCCGTGGAATGGATTTACTGTTACTAGAACCTTGTGAGTGTTCTGAGCTGCTTGTAGAAAACTTGAAGTTTGGACTCGAGCAACTTTGGACAAATGCATCAGAAGTCACTGCTGTCGCATAATGGGTGGAAGGAATCGACACAGTCTCATTAATTGCAGGATAATAGCATTGAATTCCCAGTTCGGTTTCGATTCTTCCTTTCAGAGTAGCCATCTTAGGCTTCTCACCATGAACTAGTATAACGTGCTTGGGAGAAAGAAACTTCACCAGATCCATAATCCCTTTGGCATCTGTATGAGGGCTGAAAGCCAATTGATGAATCTGGCAAACAAACAAATCACTTCATCAATAAATTCATTTTAACTCAACAGAATTCATATGAATTCACCAGTGAAATCATGTAAAGGAGTAAGTGAAGAAGACAAACCTGGCATCGCACATCAATTCTGGTGTCTTTATCCAGATCAATTTTGGTCGGTTTACCTGACATTAATTTATGTCCTATGGTTCCAGCCACGCAATACCTAGAAAAGAAGAAAGAATCACTAAAAGTTCAACTTGGCACACACATGAACACAGAACCATGGACATATGAACAAACAGACATTCTTTGGAGTAGAGAAGTCATGGGCAGCTCAACTTGGCACAAACATGAACAAAGAACCATGGACATATGAACATAAAAACATCTTTGCAGCAGAGATTTCATAGGCAGCTCAAGTTGGCACAAACATGAATAAAAAACCATGGACATATGAACATAAAACATTCTTTGCAGTAGAGATTTCAAAGCCAGGTCGGTTTACCAGCTAGCCTGAAATAAATTTGACAATTTTTTCTTTGGATGTTGTTATAGTAAATCACCATCTGGGTTTCAACCAAAAGTCTACTATTGATATCCGCGATAAATTCACGATTTGGAAACTACGTAACAGAGAAGGCAGTTACCCAGGCATTATGACAAGATTCTTTTCTGATGGAGCCCAGTGCTTAAAAACCTCAAGTGAAAAACCACCACTTATCATCCCTGGTCCGGCAAACAGAACACAAGGTCCAGGAGCATCTATCATAGACCGTTCAAATTTGTGAACTGCAGCATTCAAACTCATGAAAGTAAGATGGAGGGATTATTATACAATACTCTATAAGCAATGAAACAATAAATTTTTAGATCAATTCTCAGAAAGTTAATATGGTACACTTATTATTGTTGTTCAATCAGTAGTTTAATACATTTGTTAACGAATCCAAACGAGGAAGATTGTTTTACTATTTAATGATCCTTACTTAAAAGCTTGAAGAAGGGAAGAAAAAACTAGTACCAGTTCATGAATGTTTCATGTGTTTGGGTCCAATCAACTACCAAAGTATAACTTATGGAAAGGCAATACAGATAATTTTCCACTAGTTTTATGTCAGAATCAGCAAGCGAGAGGCCTTGCATAGGACGAGCCCATGAATTTAAAACAAAATGGAAAACGGAGTAATAACTTCCATTCCACTTTTCATTTTCCATTTTCTACATTTTTTTTTTCTCTGTTCATCAACATTTCATATTGCTACTGGATGAAGTACCTCTTATTTAAGCTATCCACTTGATGTCCTCAAGAAACACATCACAAACTATTCCATTACCTCAGAACTGATAGATGAAAAAGAATTACCATTTTTGAAATCAAAAGCATTATGTGTGGAGTGTGTTTCTTTGATTTTCTGGCTGGTCCAACTGATGAGCATCATATAATACATATTGGCTTGACGGGTCAAAGCTGTAAGAATTATCATCAGTAAAAGTTTGATATCAGCAAAGTGTACATTTTCCTGATTTACTGAAAAACAGGAAATTTAACAACATATCATGCAAAGAGTTATGTATGAGGAGAAGCAACTGCAAACCTGTTGAGAAGTAAATAGGAACCTTTAAATTCATGCGCTCCCAGTAGTCTTCCAATAAGATACAGAGCTCCTGCATGGTATTAGATTACTTATTGAATTAGCAAATTGAATCATTCAAAACTAAGAAAAGCATTCCAAATTCAAGATAAGGATATGGATAATCCAGCATTATTGTTATTGTGTCTGATTTTAATGAGATTAACACCTTCTAATTCATACAATATTACAATTAATATATATTTTAGCTTCCAAAATGCCATTTCATTTCCATAAGAATTAAATCTATGAATACTGATCCACTTTATAGCCTACACATCTTGAAAGGCATAAATTGGTTAAGAGTGCTGATTAGAATGACTTCTTTACACTTCTTTAACTAAGACAGTATCAGATTGGAGTTTAAATACAGATAATTGAAGTCAAACCAATCAGAACTATCTTGGTTGATTTACCTGAGCTCTTCCCAAAGCAAATGAAGGAATTAGCACTTTTCCCCCACCGGCAACACAAGTATGAACCTGGATATAAATCAACAACACAACCACCTTCAGAGAGAAATCAAATGTGAAACCAAGACAAAACCATAAGGACGTTTGATTAAAACAAAGAATCCAGAAGATCTTAAATTAGAATTCAAAGGTGTAAGAAAACTATAGCATGAGCTGTTGCTATATCATTTACATACAGCTTTGAGAAATTCTCTTTCCCGGGGATATTTTGAATCACGAATGGTTGTTGCATATGTGGACCTGTAGCAGGAAAAGTGAAAAAATTAACCTACAGCATAGCATGCATAAGCAGGTACCCAACAAAAAGGTTTCATGCATTAAAACATGGTGTCCTAAGTTCTGAAAAGAGAACCAGTAACGTGGAACTGTTAAACAGGTATAGGCACAGAAGTCAAACTTGGAGTAGCAAAGATAAAACTATAAAGCAGTGTACTGAGACACACACACACACACACAATTCTATACTCCAGAGTTAATCTTAAACTCAAACCTTGAAGCAAACTCTAATGTAGGAAAGATGATGAAGCATCAAGGATTGTGGTGTCACCACAACAAAGGATAAACATCATGTTCCTCGAAATAAGCTAAAGAAAACAGAATCTGAAATAATCACAATTCACAAGTAAAGATCAATAGGCCGTACCAGAATGTAAGTGTAAACATATATTAGAATACGCTACAACAGAACAGACACGTAAATAAGGAACAAGCACACAGATCGCATACTCTGTAATAACAAGGTCCAAACTTAGTCGATCAATTTGAGCTGCTCCAAGATGCCTATCTGGTGTCATATTATAGTCTCCCGTGTACACCATAGCAGCATCTCCCACCTTTGCATAAAACATTGCAGCTCCAAGAACCTTCCAAGCATAAAAAAAAACACACTATAATCAGAAGTTCATGACTCAACAGTCAAGAGCAAATGACAACACGAAAGCCTTACATGTCCTGCATAGTACGCACGGATCTGAAGATCCTTATCAACCTGCACCGTCTCCTTCAGATTCACCGCTATAACTGCATCAAACAACCACAACAGCTAAATTCAGTTCCGAACCACTTCCTTCAAAGCTAAATTCAGTTCCAACCATAACAGCTACCTTTCTTCATGCATTCGGCAATGTGCTCCGAGGTAAACTGCTCCTCCTCACCCCTTCT
Source organism: Fragaria vesca subsp. vesca (assembly GCF_000184155.1). Taxonomy (NCBI): domain Eukaryota; kingdom Viridiplantae; phylum Streptophyta; class Magnoliopsida; order Rosales; family Rosaceae; genus Fragaria; species Fragaria vesca. The sequence continues at coordinate 19,178,565 of NC_020494.1, read as the reverse complement.
CTCAACCATAATTTTCCTATAGTCCTCTAACATCAACGGCGCCAGCGCCTTGGTCGGATACTGCAACACACCGAAAAAAGTCAAAAACTAATCAAAACAAACACCACCGACATATCAAACTCACACAAACATTTCATCAAACACCTTACCGTCATGTAAATGGGGCCATTGTAACCGCAGACTTGGGTGAAGTAAGGTAAGGCGCCGATGTGATCCAGATGGCTGCCACGTTGCGCAAGACCAGTAAACCATCCGGATTAACTGAAATTAAACTGATGTGATTATAGTGAGAGAGATTTAGGGATTAGCTAATTACAAGTGAGTGATGACGATGCAAGTGAGGGTTTGGTTGTTGATGAGGGAGAAGTCCGGGTAGCGGCGGTGGTCGAGGTGCCCCATGTGCATACCGCAGTCGAACATGATTCGTTTTCCGTTGATTGTTACGATCACGCAGCTCTTGCCTACCTCTTGCCCGGCGCCTGAAACCGTGAAAAGTTTAAGAAGAGATAGAGAGAAGCTTGTGGTGAAGAAGATGGAGAAAGAGAGAGAGTAAGGGGATACCCAGAACGAGAGAATCGATGGCCATCGGAACCGCTTCTTGGCGCGCTTTTGAGTTTTTGGCTTTTCAACACGATTGACTTTATTCTGTTCGTCGCAGAATTCAAATACCCGAAATTTACATCAGATTTTTTTATTTATTTATTTATTTATTTTTATTTTTTTTGCCACAATGTCACATCCTATTTTTTTCTATGAATATGTCACATCCTATTTGAATTGAAATTTTACCAACTTCGGAGTATTCTAAATTTTAAACTCGAGAGAGGTGGATATGCAAATGGTTGAAGTACATGTATCCCAATGGCTTGTTACTCATTCCAAACAGCTCATGCCTCATGATGAGGTGAACATAGAAGTTCCGAAGTTAAGGATGATGTGGTGAACATGTTTCGGTTTAGATGTTAAAGGATGAGGTGAATATAGAGGTCTCACATCAATCGACTCTCGCCTAGTGTATCATGTATTTATATCTTAATTCTGAATGATATGAACTATAAAACCTTGGGATGACAATCTAGGAATTGTTGTTTAGACTAGAATTGACCAATGTATTTGAATTGATATATTTAACAATAATTTTAAATTTAAGTATCAATTTAACAATGTAAAGTGACACGTGGGCAAGGGAGGAGAAAGAAAAGATTTAGCAATTGGTTTAATTATGCATGGATCATTGACAAATTTGTCAATTTCATTTAGCAATTATCAAATTTAGCAATGGTTTATGTATTCAGCTGGAACATCAATTCATCTAAAAAATTGATAAATTTTCAGTTTAGCAATACTACTGGAGATGCTCTAAACATTTTGAAACCAAACCGTAAGAATTGTTATGAGTAAAATATTGTATAGTCTTTGTGGTTTGAAGTCGACATCTGTTTAGTTCTTATGGTTTCCTTATTTTAATCTGAATAGTCCTTAAAGTCACGATTTTTCATTCAAATAGTCATTCCGACAATTTTCTCAGTTAAAGGCCACGTCAACAAACTGAGAAAATTGACGGAATGACTATTTAGATGAAAAATCGTGACTTTAAAGATTATTCAGAGAATAAAATAAAACCACAAGTACTAAACAAATGTCGACTTCAAACCACAAAAACTAAACAAATTTTAATTCAATTCTTATTTATATCATGTATTTGCATCTTAATTGCGTATGAATGCAATCAATCCTCTCTTCTCAAACAAAAATAAAAAGAATGATATGAACCACCAAACCTGCATAGAGTTGTGAAACATGGGATGAAAATCCAGGATTTGTTGGTTAGGCTAGAATTGACCAACATACCGGTAAGCATTTTGAAACCATCGTAAGAGCCATTTGTAAATTTCAGCACATTTTTCTGTCCCACTGCTTGTGTTAGTGTTGAGAAAAGCTTGAGACACTTGGGTTGGAAAGGGAGAACATAACCAAGAAAGGAGTAACAAGGCAGGCGGGATAAGAAGGTTATCGTGATCCTACCTGCCTATACACAAATGGAAAACGGATAGCTGAGACCCTTATGGTGGATATGATTGGCGAAAAAGAATGGCTACATTAAACTTAAGCATACCAGATATATATATAACCAACAGTGGACTATAGATGAATTAACACAACCACAAAAGATCTGATCTTGATCTGGTTACAAGAATATGAACAAACAACCACACTAGCTGCAATTACAAATATAAACTGCAAAACGAAGAACAAAGTTAAAGCCAAATAAGCTACCTATACAACACACAACCATTGCCCACTCGCGATACCTCACAAAAGGTTAGCCCAAAGTCAATAATGTTTCTTCCCTTTCTCTTTCTTGGCTGATTTCTAAGCATGGGAATACCAATCTATGTCAGAAGCACAACGCTTTCTCAGAGTTCGATCTCTTTTCTGGATGTTCTCTCTTGCCAGCGTTGGCATGCCAACTACAATCACAGTAGGGGGGTGGGGGACATAAAATAAGTGGTAACTGGAAGGAAGAACAAGGCACATGCCCTAACACCTTTTCGGCACTTGTGGTTTCGTTATTGGGTGCTGCGCGTCAACCCTCCTCGTGACAGACCTCTGCACAATATAAGAAACAGTTCAACTTTTGGGAACACTAAACACAATAGAGAAATTAATCATTTGCAATCACAATAAAAGTTTGGCATATACCTACATGAACCACAACGTAGCAACAATTAACAAGCACGTATATGAGGATATATTCTGGAAAACAGTTGAATGCAGCTATAAAGATTATAGCTGAACTTAAAAGCTGTAAATAGACTAGGTAGTTTTCACGCAGGCATCCAACCTTAAGAAGCTGGATCTTGGATGAAGAATGGAAAATTAGACTAAGGTAGCAGACATACAAGATTATCATCTAAGATTAGAGTACGCAATTGATTGGTAAATACATCGTGGAAATACACATAAACTGTGAACTTATACTACAAAAGGAAAACAATGGGACTGGACAAGGAGGCAAAACTAGTCTAAGAAACCAGTAACATGTTCCAAATGAACTCAGAATAAAAAAATACAAGAAATCTTTTAAAAATCATTCTTTTTAATGTGCTTGTTTCCAACAGAAGAGGATTGAGGTGGCATTAAAAACTACTTTAAACAACTGGGTTCCCAAATCCTGTTAGTCGGGTTGACTTAGGGAGCAACTCTGAACACGAATGAATATCTGTGTCAATCCTGCATATCTGTGGTCTGTATTTCCTATGTATTATGGGGAAGGGGGTTCCATATATGGTGATTGTGCCGACAGGATCTCAGCTTTCACACATATCTACATAGATAGTTTGGTGGATACACTGATGGCAAATACATATCTACATAGTTAGTGTGGTGGATATACTGATGGCAAATACAAAATTGATTGATTCAGTGGTGGGTGCTGGACATCTATACAAGTCACTAAATAGCATGAAGCTTAGTCTAATTAACTGGTTTCTATCATCTCCTCTGGTTTAAAGGAAGGACCAGTTTGTCAAAGAAAGCTTTATCAGAGAAAAAGCCTACTGTTCCTTTCAGTGTGAAGATTACTCACCCTCACATTTTTTCAAAGATAAACACAGATTCCTATCCAAATTTCCAGTCTGGTAGACAGGTACTGGTGTATTTGTCACAAGAGTAGCAAACCTAAAGGGCCTAGTCGACCCATTTAGAAAGCAGCCTCATTAATAAAAATGACGGAACAAAAACCCAACATATGAACACAGAATTTAGAAGATGACATGTAAGCATGAACTACACATAAAATTTGCTTATTAGGTAGAATTAAAGCCTCAACTGTTGGTCTGCATGAAAAATCTTTTCTTAAAAATAGACAGAAGAACCAGGGGAAAATGAAACAGTGTAAATATGGATTCTACTTGGGTTAAAATTATTTTTGCAAGAGTACTGCTATGATGGTATTACTGTACAGTTAAATGAGAGGTTTAATTCATTTACTAGTAACCAAAAACTTGAAGAAAATGTGTCCTAAGACAAGTCAATATTATGATTATTCTATCTACTAATAAGAAAAAAGAATGACATAGCAATGCATTGGATAGACGGTAGAACTAGTAAGGTCCAATACCTTCCAGAAAGCACTTGAGCACTGTTGGCAGAGGTTTTGGCACTACCAAACCGCTTCGCCCTATTGTCGTGTTCTTTGTCCACACGCATGGCAGCAACCTCCTTCTCCATAGCGGCAACTTCTCTTCTCATTTTCCTGGCCTCAACCTCCATTGCTTTAGTCAAGGTGTCAACCTTCTTGGCTAACATCTGAATGATAAGATTGACCGAAAAAATGAACATCTGAATGACAAGAGTCGCTAAAACTTAATGCGAATATAAAATCATAAGACTGATGGGAAGGAAAATCAACCTCAATAGCATCATCCTTATCTTTCAGGCTTTGATCTTTCTCATGGCCAGCTTTCCTCAAAGCTACAACCTCTTTCTGTAGCAAATCATACAAAACCCCCGGGACATTATCCTCTGTATCTACGGTTGAGAACTCATTTGGCTTATCGTCTGAATTTCCTTTCCAGTTATTTTGTGCTTCCCCATCCTTGGTTCCCTCACAAGATTGGTTGACTGAGAAAGTGGGGCTTGGACCATTTAAAAGAACCTTACCCCTGTCCCTGTCCAGTGATCTAGTACCACCATCAAATGATTTGGAAGTGCCCTTCGCATGCTTCAAGACTGAACTGGTGCTGGAGGACAAGGATCTGACTGGTGTTCTCTTGGATAAAAAGCCATTGGAAGATAATTTTGGAATGTTATCCGCTCCACCAAGAGACTGACGTCGAGAGGGTCCATTGCTTGTACTTCTTTCTGCCGTGCTTCGACTAATGTTAGAAGATCCTCTCACACTCTCCTCAAGCACTTTAAGTCGCATATGATATTTTTCCTGTTAGATGCGAGAGGAATTTTACTAAACATAGCATCCCAAAATAAAATGGAAAGGAAAAGAAAAAAGAAATTGGATATGGGTTGACGAAAAAGGTTATTACTTTCAACTGAGCTTCTGACTTGGCAGCTCTTTCAGTTATGGCAAGCTTGTCCCGAAGTTGCTGCATTTCTCCCTGTAAGAACATAGTTCGGTAATTATATGAAACCGTAGAAACCATATGCTAAAGTTATCCCCTCAGAGTCGAGACAACATTCAACCAAAAGAGATAGAAACACTACCTGCAAGAATCTCCGTTCTTCAAGCCATTGCTTTACAGGCATGACTTTGTCGTTAGCGTCTTTCCACTCGTTTGCTACCACTACGGCTACTCTGTTTGCTGTTACTTTTGCACGGGCCAACTCCCGGTCTAGAGTTTTCCTTTCCTCCTGAAAAAGAAAAAACAACACCAGTTCTTAAGAATGCTTAGACTACACGTACATGTAAAATATAAGCAACCACCAAGATGGACAAGGCACTTACATTCATCTCCTGGAACTTCCGCTGGTAATCCCTGACTGCATTGGCCGCAGCACCACCAGCAAGAACTGCCTCTTCCAACTCTCGCACAGTCTGCGTAAGCTTTTCAACCTCGGCAACCTTTTGTCTATGCATTCTATCTAAAATTCTGTTTTCTTCCTATCACACAGAAGCAGTAGAAATATAAGTCAGACTTATTTAAAACCAAAAAGAACCTATAAATACAAAGTTCAGAACACCGCAACCAAAACTAACAAATGTTTAAATGTACTTCAAGAGGAATATCACGGATGATCTTGCAGTTACCTGGCAAATTTCGATCTGTTTCATCAACTCTTGGTTTTTATTTTGAAGGTCATCCACCATGGAGGCCTTAACCAAGGCAACTTCCACAGTCCTCTCAGCCTCAAGTAAAGCTGCTTCTTTTGATTTGGTGAGACGATCCAAAGCTTTGTTATCATCTTGAAGCTTTGCAATCTGTAAGGACCAAACGTTGACTAATCAATGACAATTATGAGTCACCATACGTTCTGCTAGTGAACTCTAAACATAACTACGATTATATATTTCAGGACAAGAAAAGTACCTCCTGTCGAGCAAGCTTGAGCTCAGCCTCCAAAGGTGCGAGAATGGCTTCAATTGGAGGCATATCATCATCTTTTTGAGCAGCGTGAACCCTACGTAGAGTAGCTTCAGCTGCGAATTGAGCTGCCATAGAAGCTTTCTTCTCATCATTGATCTTCTTGATTTCAAGATTCTGCAATATATTTTGTTACAATTAGCATTGTTATAACATGTCAATATAGCTATATCAAGTGTTAAGTAAGCAAAAGATTTCAGATAAGTTAAAAGGTCTCAAATATTACTTTGCTTTCCAGAAGAGATTCCGTTAACTTAAGCTTCTCGTCCACCTTTGACAGTTCATCACTGAGCTGCAATGTAATGAAAATACAGATAAACAAAGTAACCATTGTAATGATGCAAATATTCCAACAAAGAAACAAAACTCATGTAAAAGATACTATCATATATTCAATATTCTAGATGATCATCACACCAAATTCCATGCTATATCTGAAAATGCTTGATGCCAATTGTTTTATCCGTAGAATTTTGCCAGCAATAATACAACATCAATTGTTGCAAGTTGCAACAAATAAACAGTAGCCATGAACTATATCATCAACATATGAAATGCACCGCAGTTCTATCACTATAAACTCCAACCAAGTTATTTCATACAAGCAACTATTTAGAGATGACGGCTACTCACTAGTTATATGGCTAAAATTAACCTCAGTAGAAATATTGACTAAAAACTAAAGAACTTTAGAGACTCAAATAGAAGACCACAGAAACTGATTGATACAGATGCCAATAATTACATAAATTCACAAATATTATTATTTATTTAAATTGTGGAAAAAATAAAAAGCAGTATAACAGAAAATGGTGAAAAATAACCTCTTCAACAGCTTTTTCCCTGGCTCTTTCAGAGAGCTTCAGAGCCTTGATCTGCGCCTGCGCTTCTCCCAACTCCCGGTCCTTATCTGCAAACAAAACGACACCGAAAACCGTCAAAACGACACCCCAAATCTCAGAGCAAAACCACTAGATCGAGCCCGCATTCGCACCTCTGACTTCATTCTCAAGCCGATTGAGCTCCACCTTGACCGGATCCGACCCGTGCAGTAGGTTAATGAACTCGTCGCCGTCCATGCTCGGCCTCCTGATTGCTCTCCTCCGCGACGAGCTCTTCCCATCCTTGAACGATCCCGACACCGTCAGCGGCGGCGGAGGCGTCGGATTGTACCCCGGCGGCAGTCCATTGCCGCCGTACTCCGTCATCGGAGACGCTCCGTCGCCGGAAACTTCCTCCATGAATACAAACCCGATCTGGAGGGAGGTCCTTCACATCCAAATGCAGCTCGGGATCCGAAATGCTAGGGTTTCAAATCACAAGTACAGAGATGAGGGAGGAGGAGAGAGTCTGAGAAAATGTAGAGAGAGAAATAGAGAGAGAAGAGTGTGGAGAGCTTTTGGTTTTGTAGAGAGGGTTTGTTTTGGCTTCTCTCTCTAGGTTGTGATTTAAATCTGGGCCTGGGGAGTAGAGAGAGAAAGAGAGAGAGTGATTAGATTTAGTTTGATTAAATAAATTGAATGCTGCAGAGGGAATGGGGACGCTTTGCTGTGAAGCAGGGACACTAGTGAGCTCTGGATTAAGTAAAAACGGTGTTTAAGACTAGTTTAATCCGCTTGCTTTTACTTTACTTACTTACTGAGACAAGATTAAGGGCTCGGGTTTGGGCCTTATTCGGGTTCGGGTTAGAGGGATGGAAGCGTAATGTGCACTCTCACGCAAAGGAGGAAAGAGCAGGGAATACGATACGTAGTGGCCTACTATGCGCACGATAGCGGAATTTATGCCACCAGTGAAAATTGTGATGGTTAAACAAAATTTGAAAAGGAAAAAAAAAGAAAATGAACGCCGTCTGTGGGAATCGAACCCACGACCACGTGGTTAAAAGCCACGCGCTCTACCAGCTGAGCTAAGACGGCTACATGCTAATACGGGGTACACAAGGTTTATATTCAAATATATCTATTCGAAGCTATGTTATCTTTTCTAGAATTTATATATTTGATAATAATTGTCACAACTCTCAAACAACTGTAAATGGGAGTTGTTGAATTATATTTAGGTCGGGTGGTGAAAGAGTATTCTAAGAGATTTCATGTTGTTCGATTTGTCAAGGAACCAAGTATAGGTTGCAACTGATTTTAAAACTCATGTCGTCAAATTGATCGAATCGCACTAAAAAGGTAATAGCGATACTAACGATACATGATGAATGAAGAACGTTCATGTACGTTGATGGTATTCGTTACATATTGTATATGATTTCGATTGATGTAGTAATTGTCCTTGAAGACAAAATAGATAGCTATGTTATGAGGTTCGTGTTCGTATTATCACCCCTTACTTAAGCTGACCTATAGAAATAGTTAGACAAAGCTGGCCAATATTAATGGACGTTTTGTTTTCTTTGAACTATAAGCATGTATAAATAAGGATCTCTCAACCAACTAGCAAACGTTTTAACTCGAAGCTACACAAATGACAACACGTACTTATCATACCTATAGTTGCCTATATAAATCATCATACATGCAAAAGACAAATACCCAACAGTTTGCATGTCCAAGATAACCAAACAATCGAAACAATAAGTTGGAGTATCGAGCTAATCGATTTCGGAATGCATCTTTTTCTCTTTGAACTCAACTCATATATGCATGCATGGATCATTTTCATGCAAATCGCAGAACAGGAAGCAATCCCTGTATTTAAACAAGAGTTGTGCATGTAGATCGAAAGGGTTTGTAGCTTAATCCATTTTGATGAGCACTCTCGTGATTGCATCGACGAAGCAAACATCACTTGTAGAAACATCGATCACGGATGCAATACGTAATTTTGGGACCAGGGACATGAAAGTAGATGATCGATCGTGAGTGCATATATGGAAGATTGGAAGGTGATAATAACTCGGTGATTGTCTTTGTCAAAACTTAGACAAGTTTGTTCGAGCATTTTCCCTAAATTATTTGGTGCTCAAGTGTTATTGAGAGTGAGTATGACATGTTAAGCTTAATACTAACAATGACAACTCCTTAAATAACTCCAACATATATATCCAGAATACATATATGAAAAGTGGGAGAGTTTTTTTTTGTTTATTATAAATAATAAAGGATTAGGCGATATTAGTTCCTCGGAGACAGACAATGTAGGAAACAAGTCTCACCCTCAATCTGAAAGGAGAAAGGAACTTAGGTGACTAGATTCCCTCTGTTTGTTGTTCCATGGAAGATTCATATTTGTTGATCGTTTAAGTTAAAGTTGTTAACTAACAAGTCCTTAGATCATGGGATGGACAATACTCAAGTCTCGTTGTTCACTTTCTGTGGAGAAAATATGAAAAGATAAGGTAAAGAAATTGGAAAAAGAGAAAGAAAAGGCTGCAACCTTGGTCTTTTGAATTTCGATAACGTTGCTGTATATCCCTTCAAAGAATCAAACACAGAGATATGAAGTGAGATATTCATTTATTATTTTTAGAATTAAATTCAGTTTACCTTTTTAATTTTTAATGTCAAAATCAGTACAGTTCTGTAACTTTTTTTAAAATCAGTTCGCCCCTTTAACTTTTTTTAAATTCAGTTTACCCCCTAATCTTTGATGTCTAAATCAGTTCAATCCTGCAACTTTTTGTTAAAAATGGGTCTCTTGTCAGTTTGGTGACGTCAGAAATTCAAAAATTAGACAAAACTGATGTGTTTATTAAAGTTGAAGGGGCGAACTAATTTAAAAAAAAGTAAACTAATGTGTTTATGAAAGTTGAAGAGGCGAACTGATTTAAAAAAAAAGTTACAGGACTGAACAGATTTTGCCACCAAATATTAGGAAGGTAAACTGAAATTTTTTCTTCAAAAGCATTATATTCTAATTTTCCAAAAGTCGACCTTAAAATATAGATCAAACTTCAGTAGGTTTTAAACGGATCGATTTGAAGGTGAGGGTTATGAGATCTGTGTTCCCTCAACAACCACAACCGTGCCTTTCTTCTGGTTTGCGATTTCAATTTCTAAAAGATAACCTTCAACTCGTAATCACAGAATTTAATCATAATTGAACCAAAAACAAACACAGTGACATTGCTGCTTGGGGTTCAATCAGCACAGTGATGCTGACACTATACCAAACCTATGCACTTGTACGGCCTGTGACGGATTTCACCCATGGCTTCACTTTGGCTTTAAGGCTTGGACCCATTTCCACTCGCTCCTCTAAACTTTTGGGATTGTCTATCAACAACTAGCATTGCGAGCTGTGCACACATGGTTTGCTCTCATGCTTTACCGAGTTTGGAACTTGTCATACGTTAGAGTTTTATGCGATTCGCGGACATGACAATAAGAGATCATAGTTTCAAGCTCGGGATTGATCGGAGAAAAAAAGGTAGTAGTCTAATTTAGTTAGTAGTTTATGATGTATAATGTATGTGTAGCACCACATGGTACCATGTGCATGTGTGGGAAAGATGTGTAGGCCTGGATTCAGACAAGAACTGATGGATTATTGTCAAGTTCATTTCTAGTATTTGGTGAGGTGTTGATCATCAAGATTCAAGACTTGGACATATATGGGACATTTTAGATCAAAATTAATATATTGGTTCGAGTCAGGCCCAGTTTAGGGATACCTTTATATCCAAAAGGAGAGGAATTCAAAAGAGGATTTGAAGGCATCAGTGGTTAGGACCTGGGATTAACTATTTAAATTAAGGGTCATTTTCAGATCTTTATTTATGATTCATGGCACCAATGGTTTAGGACAAGGAGTATCTTGGTGGAATGAATATTCAAGAAAACATAACAAAAAGGGTGAAATCTCAGATATCAGGAAGAGTTTTATATTAGCGTTCATATGGTTTAGGTTTTGATTTTAATGGCTGCCGCCGTGGTTACTTGTGTGTGAAGGTACCTAACCCTTGTTTTTAAATGCGTAGTAGAATCTGTGTGTGTTGCCACTACGTGCATATTGGAATAGAGTCTTTGCTGTGTAACAAGAATGTCGAACGGTAGTTAGAAATGAACCTTACAAAGCCGCGAGTAATGGCTTTCCTAAAGAGTGCCAGTGAAGGAAAATGAGTTGGAATTAAGGTGAAACTGGTTGAAAGAATAGTGAAGAAGGAAATGCAGTGTTTCACCTGATAAGGTAAACAATAGTTGTGTGCTTTTAAAGATGGAACACCCATCATTTATGCTTCACGTTGAAGAATTTACCTTAAACTACAGCTTCCCTTGAATTGAGGGTGCAAAATCTGCAAATTTATGTCTCTACTGTGCAATTTGACAAGAACCATTCTTCGTCCCTGAGTTCCAAAATGGGTTTCCAACATGCTTTAAAGAAATCTGGGCATGCAATGAACCATAGAATTCGAAAAGATTGTTGTCTTGGGTATCGATGGTGGTGGCCTCTAGTGCACGATGGCATTGCCACAAATTATAATTCCTCTAGTTCATCAACACATTTGTCAATTTTTTTCAAGTTTGGCACATTATTCATCATCACATCTGAACATCTCGCATATGCCACAAATGTAAGAGCTTCATAGCTTAAACATATTGGGCAAGATGTTTACAACGTCAAAAGTTGTAAAGAACACTCGTAGCTGTAGCCCTCATAAGAAGATGCAGATAACGACATGGGTTAAAGAGGGGGAGTAGAAGGTGGTCAGGTTCAATATTGTAAGTTAGAATGTCCGGCATTCATGTATATAATCACAGCCATTGATGTTCTGGTTATATGGTCCATCACATTCTTTTTGAAAAAAATTCTACTTCTGATTGATGCAGCTGGATGCTTTTCAAATAGGAAATCATGTCGATCAACCAACATTAGGGAATAGAGAGTATTATTAGTTAAGAGTCATTCCATCTATCTGTACTTATCCAACTACAATCTCACGATTAGACTCCCATAAACGGTCTTCTGGATAATGTTCTTTCATTCAACAAAAACATCGATAGAGATTTTATTACCATTAGCAACACCACACAAGACAATGATAAATTGCTGGATCTCTTACACCAAAACAATGATATTCTCACATATGAATCTCGATAGGAAGCTTCATCTGGTGCTTCGCCATATCTCCACCTTGCCCACGGTGGCTCTTTCAATTTATCAACAGACAAGTAGCTTATTAGAAAGAAAACAAAATAAGGTTGAGTAAAACAAACCTGGCCTGGTTGTAAATCCTTAATTACAAAGCTGTCATGCCCCTGGCATCACTTGAATAGGAAAACCAAGCTTAAACATTGTTTAAATATAAACTTGCAGACTGAAATATCAACTTGCAACATTGCTTAATTCAGTAGTAATAGTGATATCTGGGGGATGAAGTTTAAACAACCAAACCAATATACGTATGGTATATACCTCAAATTGTTCAGAGAAACAAGGCAACTCAATCCTCAACCAGAAGTCACATGAAGGCGATATGGCATACATGAAAGTGAACAATAAACTAAGTCTAACATAATACTTGGACTCTGGTTACGTGGAAATTAAGCCACAATGTGTTGAAAGTAAAAGTTGAATATAGCTTAGTGAAGCAAAAGTGTTGGATATAACCAGTCTCATAATAGAAGTAGCAAAAACGACACTAGTTTAAGCTCTCCTAGTAACTATAGACCTCAACCCATAATTAAGACTACTGCACTATACATGAACATCAGGACTGTGAAGTGAAAACCTTTTGGTTGCAAGTTCTTAAACACCCCTAAATGCAAAGCAGAATCTTGAGAAGCTAGTGAACTTCACGTATATCATAGCTGTTTCTACTTTGCAATAGGAATTAACACCCGCGCAGAGAAAACATAAGGATATGGGGTCAAATTTTAATGATGAACTCAATACCATGATACCCTAACTGCTATAGACAACACTAAAGTCGCATGCTAAAATATAACGGCAACCTAAAATGCACAAGAATTCAATGAAATTCTACTTGAACCAGCTGGTAAGGGAGGCTTTGTAAATCAGTAAATCACTGCAGCATACATAAAAACTCATACAATGAACAGTCTACTATAGTATGGAAATTTCCCAATGATATCTGGAAAATTACCTTTGATGCATATGTCGACAAGACAACGATAACCAGAATGTAACAAGCACCCACCTCAAAGACTGCATCATTCTCTTTCTGCATTTCCAAAGAGGCATAGGGATGGGTTTTACCTTGGTTTGCTTCGTGCACTGCAGTGGATTCAGGCTAATTTCAGCATCAGTTGTCTTTTTTCTTCCATTCTCTCTAGCACTTCTTCTCTTTCTCTTTAGTTTCCTTCCGTGCTCTTATGGCAGACCAGTCTGCTTTTCTTCGTTTGCTCTCTGTTGCTGCATCACATCTGGCTTCTCCTCCAGCCTACACAATGTTTTATATAGCAAGTGCGTAAGTTGATACATTTTTTCCTCAGCCTAAGTATTTCGCATATCGCATTTATAATAATATGTATAAAAAAAATAATGTTGCTTATAATTGAACAAAGTTACCACATCGACAACAATTTGTCCATAAACTTGTAAAAATGTGGTAAGTGAAGTAATCAACTTTTGTAGAAGTTACCAAAAAAATGACTCTTACCACAATGACAACAAATTTGTTGTCATGTCTGTAAATGTGGGTATCACATACATATAG
>NC_020494.1:19155753-19162311 GCF_000184155.1 Fragaria vesca subsp. vesca | reverse complement strand
AGAGAGAGAGAGCGAGAGAGATGAGGGAAGGCTTGAGGCAGTCCAGATGGATGGCAGGAGATATGAATTGTACTAGGTATATTTGAATAACAGGTTCAAGGATAAGAAACAGGCATAGGAAAACCATCCAACTAATTCAGGGACTTTGAGGCATCCTGCCTGTGTAAATCAACTAATTGCACATTATATATCATCAGTAGCGATTTGGAGTTGGGATTTCAGGTTAAAGCATATTTAAAGATGGTGGAAGATGTAGTGAGGGAGGAAGGAGAAGATGTTATATGATGGCTGTGTCTGTTTCCTTCTCCCTAAAGATTGTGATAACCAATCTCAACTAACAAACAACAGCACAATGAAGCCACACCATTAATCATCCAAGTAACTAAACTAATTAACAAGCTACTACAAAGCAGCCACACTATTAAACTGAGTCCCATATTTGTGTCACATTTAGTTTGCTAGCATGCATACTCATAAAATTCACACTCTAACATCCAACAGACACACTCTGTATATTGTCCATTGTTTCAAACTCACCTGAACCAGTGTTGCCACAGGCTCACACACAATTCTAACAGCCAAGAGATGACTGATTGATCCCCTTCATTGCTTTCCTCCCCTTCTGATTCCTCCAACCCATCATTGGTGTTTAGCCTTTCTGATGCCTCCGACCCTTCATTGATTCGCTGCCCTCTTGATTCCTCCAACCCTCCAGTGGATTGCTTGGCAAGCTTATCTCTTTCCTTCTTCCTTGCCCTCTGCCCTTTCTTCTTCTCCCTCCTCCTCTGTTTCTGTTCATCCGTTTTTATACCATTTGCTGCATCACAAACCCACAGGTATGTACCATAAGCAATATATCAAGGTTACTTATAAAGGGGGTAGAAGCAAAAACACAAGATATGATTGTGGTACTATAGGACTCACATTTTCTGACAGTCGGTGGAAGTAAGCTATTCTTCAGAACGGGATCATCATTCATGTGAAGCAATGTTTCATCAGCACTCGACCTGAAAATTCAGAGACTATAGTATATGAGTATTTATGAGAGAAGGGATGACGAACTAAATAATTAAAGTAGGAATTACCTGTCCACAAACTTAGACAGCAGTGTTTCTTCATCTGCTTGCCTTGACAAAGCATCTGCGACTTCTGTCCCCTCTTCATTTTGCTTCCCCTCCTCTGCTACTTTTTCATCAGAAAACTCTTCATCACACGTTCTGAACTCTTCATCTTCAAGGGGTAACTCGTTAAGATCTTTGGGTGATTCTACAGAATTCTGCAGAACGGAATCATCATTCATGTGAGGCAATGTTTTATCAGCACTCGACCTGAAAATTCAGAGAACATGGTATATGAGTATTTAATGAAAGAAGGGAGGAAAAAAGTTATCAACTAAACTATCCATGAGTATTCAGAGAACATAGTAAGAATTACCTGCCCACAGATTCAGACAACAGTATGTCCTCATCCGCTTGCCCTGAGAAAGCAAGTACGACTTGTTTCTCCTTCTCTTTTTGCTTCCACTCTTTTACTTTTCCATTTGCTGCACAGGTATGTACCATAAGCAATATATTACAGGGGGTAGAAGCAAACACAGAATATATGATTATGATACAGTAGGACTCACATTTTCTGACGGTAAATGGAAGACAGGCATTCTGAAGAATGAGGCCATCGTTCATGTCAAGCAATGCTTTATTGACACTCGATCTGAAAATTTAGAAGACATAAATATGAGCATTTAATTAGAGAATTAGGTAAAAACGATCAACTAAACTATGCTGGAGTAACAGTTACCTATCAGAAAATTGAATCAAAGCACTTGCCCTTATGGTGACTTTAGTAACCTCGCCATAGGGGGAAAATTTAAGTCGCAAGGAACCTTCGGATACACCATTTCTTAAGTTCTGAACGTACATCTATACACAAAATGAAAGAGTTACTACAATTCAGCAAGAGATGTATATGAAATTCAATGAATAAAGTACTTACTGTGGAACCATTTGGATCTGCATCCTCCGGATAGGCAGCTGCAAACAAGAAACAAATAATCAATATCACAAACAATTTAGAAAATATGCAGTTAGTCAAATACGTTACATACACAAGTCAATTAAGAAAAAGTGTCAACAGTCGCATATAACTTAGCAAATTCAAAACATGGTCCAGCACTTTTCGAATCGTAAATTTTCTCATTATGCCACAAGAAGCACCACTGTACTTCTTGAGTAGTTAATATGTTTTCTAGGGAAAGAAAAATAATAGTTCCAGTACAGTACATTGTGTTATGTGACTGTTTGATGCACAAATACGCATATTTCTACTATAAAACATGAGCACTCCCTAGTACAGAGGACACATACCTTTCTTGTACTCATCAGCTGTATCTTTATAGAAGAAATGTCGTGGTTTGCTGTCTCCTGTCCTCTTAAAAACTTGCCCAGGCATCAGAATTGTTGCTAGATCCCTTTCATGCTCATCTGCAAATGTAATTACACCATATAACTCCTGGGATTCGTTAGTGTGAACTCCAGCATCCTTAAATGAAGGGAAATGGATACTAAAGTGCTGCTGCAGCTCTTCAGCAGTAACGTCCTTTGGAAAAGCCCCAGCAACCACAAGCTTGTAATTCCCTGGTACAAAGCACAAAAAGATAATGAGCATTCATCGTTCATTGTTTGTATATTGTCATTACACAGCACAAAAAGTTTAGAATTAGTAATGAAATAGATAATGACATATCACCCTAGTATACCTCCTTCAGATGCATCTTGCGTTGTCAACGGCCCCTTGCCTAGTATACCTCCTTCGGATGCATCTTGGGTTGGCAATGGCTGCTTGCCCTTGCTCCAATTCAGCACAAAGTGTTGGGATGCATTAGGCATTTTTGTCCCACGGTATCTCTTCAATACACTGCGAGCTCTCTCAATAGAGGTGAACTCGATGAATCCATATCCATAACCCTTGGATCCCACAGCAAAAATCTCAACACTCTGAATCTAGAAACAACATGTGCGTGTAATTAGAATTAGATAAGTGTGTATACAAACAGCATCAAGAAAAAAATCAAATCTTGGAAAGAACCAGTTTAAGAAAGATCAATTCTTCAGATTTCCACAACAGAAATATGACCAATTCTTAGAGGCAATCATTAACAAAAGAAATCATAACCCATAAAACTAACAGAACCATATAAAGATCAGAACTTGAAAAATCTCAATTTAACAAAGATCAAATCTTGGAACTAACCCATAAAACTTCAGACTTGCCCAACAGCAACATAACAAGTTCCTGGATTAGAACACAAAATGAACCATAGAAACAACGAAAGCCCAAAACCCATAAAGATCGAAACTTGAAAAAATCCAATTTAACAAAGATCAAATCTTGGAACTAACCAATTTAAGAAAGATCAGTACTTCAGATTTCCCCAACAGCAACATAACCAAGTTCTTGGATTAGAATACAAAATGAACCATAGAAACAACGAAAACCCAAAACCCAGAAAGATCAAAACTTTAGAATCGAACCTAACCCAAAACCCACACAGGTTCAATCAAATTAACCATGAAAATCAAATGAAGCACAAAAAGAAAAGAGCGCAAAGATTTACCTCGTTACCCAATTCCTCAAAGCAGTTCTTGAGGTACGCCTCGTCCATCCACGCCTGCAGATTGGCGATGTGGAGAGTCCGCTGGTATTGAGTGTCGGCCATTGAATTGAAAATGTGAATCGAAAAACGAAGCTTCAAAAATGGGGGGAAAAACGAAGAGAGAATCGAAAATGGGAGAATCAGAATTGGGTTTTGTCTTTGGTTAAAGCTGAGGTTGGAGCTTTTATAGGGCTTTCTTTGCTTTCAATCTGAGCCGTCGATCAGCTCAGCACCGCTAACGCACATGTCAAGAGTCCACGACTATAAATTCAAATTTTCACAAAGACTGCCTTTTCTTCTTCTACATCACTTGCCAGTGACGTGACAAAATTTTATGGTGACTCTCATTTGAAATCAAAGTTATGTCACACAATCACACGATGTTGTATCAATTGAGTTTGAGAATATACTTGAGTAAATGTTTCATTCTCTTCCACTAAACAAAATTTGATTTAAATGTAACATTTCTAAATAACAAACAATTAAAACTTAGAGGTAACTTGATACGTACAAAACATATAACCTTAACATTCTTCTTCTAATAATACATCGAACGGATGTGTTTCACTTTTGCATATTTCTACTTTTGCAGAAGGCGCAATCCATTGCAAGGAGTCTATCAAGTCGAAATAATCTCTACTCGCCTTTTTTGGTGGATTTGGCATCCTCACCTCCATAATGTGAATTTCAGGCAACGGTGAAGAAAATTCATTCCTTACATAATTGGGAATGATGAGAGCCCTCATATGTTGATTATACAGAGATATTTTCTTGCAGCACCCAAACTCTTCGAGACAACCAATCAATCTAGGAAAATGTGAAGAGTAATGCACGAACCAATTTTTGAACCAAAGTTCTCGAACTGCAATCTTGGCCACTTGACATCCTTTAACAGAAAATCCATCGGTCAAAGTCCCAAGAAAATCGAAAAGATGTAGATTTTGGACATTGATTTTGGCTTTGAGTGTACGATGATATCCGTTCAAAGAAAATTCCCCTAGCTCATCCACAAAAATGTAGATATTTTTCAGGTTGAAGGTATTATTCAAGGTCACCTTTTCACAGTTTGGATCTGGCTGTGGTGGATGAACAAATGTAAAGGATTCGAGGTTCTTTGCTTCATCATCAACTTGAAGAACTTTTAGCCGCTCGCAATGCTTTACTTCTAATGACTTGAGACTAGAATTTGAAACATGACACTCTGAGTTTTCAAACCAACATCCAATTATTGACAAATACTTGATGGAAGGGCACTGCGATAATAATGAGGAGAGAGCTTTGTCAGCAAACCACGAAGATCTGACGGACAAGGTTTTCAAAGAGGGAAGAAGGCGCTCATCACTTTGAACGTTTACGCTAATGTTTGCGATACTCATGCAGGTAAGTGTCATACTAGTTAGGAATTTTGCATTTGAAAAAAATTTCACCCAAGGCAAGTGGTAGGCGTAGATGTCGTCACTTTCACTACTAGTCCATATGTCGATACTTTTCAACTTGAAGGATTTATTCATGATCACATTTTCACATGTTGAATATGGTTCACCCTGGGACCAATATATTAAAGATTCAAGATTTTTAGTCTCATCCTGAACTTGAAACTCCTCAAGCTGACTACAATACATCAGTTCCAGGCACTCGAGACTAGGGCTTGAAACACGACACTTGAAGTCTTCAAAGAAGCATTCTGTCAGTGACAATTTTTTGATGGAAGGGCACTCTAATAGTAGGGAGTAGAGAGCATTGGGATCAAACCATACCAATGAGAAGGACATAGTTTTTAAGGATGGAAGAAGGCACTTCTTGTCCCTTTGAAGTTTCGCACCTTGAACGTTAGAAATCCTCACACAATTCAGGTTTAGACTAGCAAGAGATTGTGCATTGTTGTTAGCAAAGATCACCCAAGGTAAACGATACATCTTTTCAAGTTCCGTCCTTATTATTCCGTCGATTGTACTTGATTGATGAGGGCTAATATCCAATTCCTTGAGACCTCTATGAATTGCACGATCCAACCACCTATCAATGAGAATAACATCTCGACGCGAATATATACTCATTCGGAGCCTTAGTGTATATATGGCCTCTTTCTTCCCATATTTCTCATGATATTCCAAATAGCCTTTCAAGAATTTGAAGAACTTGTTGTGTCGAACAAAGCAATCGTATCGGTTGGGAACGGGAACGCCATCGCAGATGCGAAGGACAACATTCTCATACTCTTTGAAATCTAGTGCAGAAACTGCATCTGCATATTGCTTGGAAAGAAAAGTAGTCTGCACGGCAGTGTTAAAAGGAAGGAGACCGATTATTTTGTTGATAACAAGGTCCGGTAAGTCGTGAAAGTCAGGCATTACGTGAGGTGATCCTGATACGTTGTGCTTATGGTGGATGAGCTTTAGGGTCGCTTGTTCTGTGTGGCTTTTTCTCTCTTCTGATTCATGTCCTTAAATAGGGCTCGTTAACATGTTTCTTCTTCTTTTGCTAGGAAACAGAATCCTAGTTAGTTAAGGTCTCCTAGAAATCCTAGTTATATAATTATAGAAGGAGATCAAGAATATACTGGGATTTGTAATGGAAATAAATAGAATGAAAGAATTTATTAATCCTAGCTAAGGGTTAATCCTTGTTAATTAACCCTTGTCAACAACTTATTAATTAGCTGGATCCTTGTTGGCTAACTTAATTAGGTATCTTTAACGTTGGATAAGGATTCTCTCCTTGGTTAGCCTATATCTTTGTGTATCCTTTACTTCTAATCTTGTCCATTAATTACATATTCAAAAGCAACAATTGCACCACCTCAGCATTTTTCTATTAAAAACTCAAAAGTTGGTTTTCCAATACAAACAGCAACGTCTTCTCGTTCCATCCGTCGTTAACAACAGATCGAACTAAAAAAAAAAAAA
>NC_020494.1:19068292-19155418 GCF_000184155.1 Fragaria vesca subsp. vesca | reverse complement strand
ATCAATCATGTCAACTATGGTGTCAAGAGATGTAAGCTTTCTACTCTTGTTCAGAACTCAGTCTTATTCTTCATTTTTTCGTTTTTTTCTTTTGCTCCCTTCTCTTTGGGTTTTCCAGATCCTCTCTTTGGTATTTTCATTGTTTCTACTGTGAATGATGATATAGATCGATCATTGTATAGTATTTTGCGTGGCTTGCATCTCTTTCTAATTTTACTTTCTAACTTTGAAATGTTCTTTATTTTTTTTTCTATGAATTCGATGTATATATACTCTCTGTTTATCCATTTGTGTTCTATACTACAGAAGTACAGATAACAAATATTGGTGGAGAAGCTAGCTTGGCTGACATAAGTTGCAAACCGAAATTCGGTATGGAATTTGACTCTAAGAAGCTGCTTATATATTTTTCAATGAGTATGCAGGGAAGAAGGGATTCAATGTTAGAAAGGAAGCTGTGGTGAGGGATTTGACAGTTTCATGGAATTCTAGTTTTTGGTTTATTTTGCAAGCCTGGGAATAACCACAAGCATCTGCTGCGCATTTAGCTCCCCAATTGGTGTGTGATATGCTTTGGTGGCAGAACCCTCCTCCTACTCTATTTCATGTTCTACAAGCCTGTAACAAGTTGATGCAGTATCGGCTCCTCCTTAGGGACTGTTCTTTTGAATTTAGATGTTCTCCCTTTCTTGTTTTCCTGTGTTGTTTCTGTTTTTTTTTTCTTTTTTGGTTACATGTGTTGTTTCTGGTTTTTGTTGTATGTGCACTAATTATTCAGAACAATGCAGACATCCAGAATTTTAGGTTGTTTTGTGGATGTGATCACTGGTGATGTGAGATTTCTGTTGTTCTAATCTTTCAATGATTCCCAATGTTGACACAAGAGGTGGTGTAGTATGCGGAGTTCAACAATTGAAAAACATTGTGCATGTATGACCATGTTCAAAAGGTTCATTTGAACAGCAACAACAGTACAATTCATAAATCTTATTATTCTTCAGGTCTGAAAAACCTTACAATTGATATATTAAATCTTATATATATGACCATGTTCAAAAAGTGGAACTGAATCTTACTGAACAGCAACATCAGCAAAAATTTGTGAATTTCATAGTAATAAGGAATCTCTTTATTGTAAAGAAGAAAGAAAGTGTAAACATCTGCCATTACCCTTTGGTCAATTACTAGACAATACCTGAAACCAGGTCATATATCATGACATAACAAAAGGGAAAGTGGGAAACTGATACAAGGATAACAAAAAGATAGGTGAATGAAAATCCCAAAATAAGAAACAATATGCTCGATCGGAATTCTTAGTCGTATAGCAATTTTACGGATTGAGTTCCCCAAATTTTTCTTTCTCGCTTCAGTACTTTCTTAACAGCCTTCTCGATCTCTTTCAAATATAGCTTTTAGTACAGCTTTCTTCTTCTGAGCATTGTTGGTTCTATTTATTTGTCTACCCTTTACCTTTTAGCATCCTGTCACATGAAGTTCACCGTTACATGGCAGAAAACTTAGAGAAAATTGATTCAGAAAACAAATGAAAACGAAACGAGAAACTCAAGAATGATTAATCACAATGGCATATAGGTATTCTTACCAAAGGTGCAAACGAACTGTCTGATCTTCAAGTACATCGTTTTCGACAGCAAAACAACCGAAATTATACTAATCTGAATGCCTGCAAAGTGAAATCTCTAGACAGAGTCGTTAATAGAGAATTGAAGCACGATAGGAATAGGAAATGAGGCGTCGAGGAGAATCTGACTCGATCTCTTCGTCTTCCATTCTTTTTCTTTTTCTTGGACTCGATCTTTTCGTTTTCCTTTTTTTTTTTTTTTAGTTCGATCTGTTGTTAACGACGGATGGAACGAGAAAACGTTGCTCTTTGTATTGGAAAACCAACTTTTGAGTTTTTAATAGAAAAATGCTGAGGTGGTGCAATTGTGGCCTTTGGATATGTAATTAATGGACATGATTAGAAGTCAAGGATACACAAGGATATAGGCTAGCGAAGGAGAGGATCCTTATCCCTCTTTAACTCTTTTGCGATCCTTATTAACAAGAATGAAAGAGATCGAGATTATACTGGGATTTGTAATGGAAAGAAATAGAAATATTGTTCGGGGAATATTGATATCGCCTTTCTTCGATCTTTCTCCTTTTATCTATTGAAGTCATTGAAAATTTAATAAATAATTAAATAGGACATGCATAATGTATTCTTATACGAATCTGTGATCTATAAGTATTTGTATTGTCTAGCAATATATTGCTTAATTCCTTTCGGTGCAGGAGAAAAGCTGTTTGTAAATGCTTAGTTACAACGTAAAACTACACCAATAAGTTTGATCTTTTAAACTTATCTAGAACAAATTAATAATAACTCCATACATAACTCATAATACCCGAAATACATATTTGAAAAGAGGGACAAGGAGAGTGACAAACCTAGATTCCCTCTTTTTGATCGGACGATTCAAATTTGTTGATCGTTTAAGTTCAAATTGTTAACTAGCAAGTCCTTGGATGGACCAAACTTCAATCTCATTGTTCATTTTCTGTGGGGAAAATAAGAAAAGACATGGTACCTTGGTCTTTTGAGTTTCGATAACGTTGCTATCCCTTCAAGAATCAAACACAGAGAGGTGAAGTGAGATATTCAATTCATTATTTTCATTCCTGGGTATAAATCAAAAGCATTATATTCATATTCCAAAAGTCGACCTTAATATATATGAATCAAACTTCAGTAGGTTTTAAACGAATTTGAAGTGAGGGTATGAGATTTGTGTTCAATCCCTCAACAACCACAACTATGCCTTTCTTCGTGTTTGCGATTTCAATTTCTAAAAGATAATCTTCAAGTCTTCAACTCATAATCACATAATCTGATCATATAATTGAACCCAAAAACAAACACAGTGACATTGCTGCTTGGGGGTTCAAACACAATACCAAACCTCTGCACTTGATTTTACCCATGGCTTCACTTTGGCTTTAAGGCTTCGACCCATTTCCTCCGCTCACTTTAAACTTTTGGGATTGTCTATCAACAACTAGCATTGCGAGTTGTGCACACATGGTTTACTCTCATGCGTTACCGTGTTTGAAACTTGTCACCGTATCTACTTATTAATATGTTAGGGTTTTATGCGATTTGCGGACATGACAATAAGAGATCGTAGTTTCGAGCTCAGAATTCATCGAAGAAAAAAAGGTAGTGGTCTAATTTAGTTAGTAGTTTAAGATGTATAATGTATGTGTAGCACCACATGGTACCATGTGTGTGGGAAAGATGTGTAGGCCTGAATTTAGACAAGAACTGATGGATTATTGTCAAGTTTATTTCTAGTATTTGGTGTGGTGTTGATCATCAATATTCAAGAGACTTGGACATATATATATATATATATATATATGACATTTTAGATCAAATTTAATACATCGGTTCAAGTCAGGCTCAGGCCGAGTTTAGGGCTACCTTTTTATCCAAAAAGAAAGGAAATTCAAAAGGGGATTTAAAGGCATCAATGGGATTAACTATATAAATTAAGGGTCATTTTCAGATCTTTATAAAGATTCATGGCAGCGATGGTTTAGGACTAGGAGTATCTTGGTGGAATGAATATTCAAGAAAACATAACAAAAAGGGTGAAATCTCATATATCAGGAAGAGTTTTATATTAGGGTTCTTATGGGATTAGGTTTTGATGTTAACGGCTGCCGTCACGGTTGCTTGTGTGTGAAGGAGCCTAACCCTTGTTTCTAAATTCGTAGTGATATCGGAATAGACTATGTTGTATAACAAGCAAGATAAATGGTAGTTGGAAATGACAAAGCCGCGAAGGAAATTCTTTTTTTTTTCCGCTGATAAGGTAAACAATAGTTGTGTGCTTCCATATATGGAACACCCATCATTTATGCTTCACATTGAAGTATTTACCTTAAATTACAGCTTGAGGGTGCAACTTTATGTCTCCATTGTGCAGTTTTGGAGGATTCGGCATTGTCACCTTGAGAGTGCAACTTTCAGGCAACGGTGTAGGGAATGTTCTCAAAGATTCCGGAATGATGAGAGCTTTTGAATCACGACTCACGAGTACAGAGCCACACCTTATTGCAGCACCCAATTCATTTGGGGAACTCGATCAATGTAATTGTGTAAACAAATTTTTCGAGTTTGACAAGAACCGTTCCGAAACCCATATATATTATGAGTTTCTGTTAGTATATTTGGCTATTCCTATTCAACACTAAGATCTCCTAATGCATCCAGGAAAGGAAGAGATCAAGGAAGAGGTATTTAATGCATCCAGGAAAGGAAGAGGTATTTTTGAGCACCAATCATGGATTATGAGGTAATGAATTTCAAACATATCATATATGGTAAGTTGATCCGGCATTCAAGTTAATGATTTATTGATTGAGGAAATTATGTGAAAAATCTTCTCTTTGAAGACTTCCATATCAGGATCATTAAAGAGTTTTATATGCATAATCTTGGGTTTTTATAGGATATATAGTTTCCATATCAGGTGCTCTACAAAAAGGTATATCTGCATAAATCTTGCTTATCTGATTCGATATATGTGTGTGCTCAATCATTGGCTTGAGGATGATTAGGAAATTGAGTTGTATATTGACTGTGTTATAACATTCAACTGGTGTATGAGTTTTGGAAAGTGCAAAATGATGGTGGTCTGATTGCATCTTTTCTGAAACGAAATTTGATCTTGTCATTGAAAGGCATCAGTTATTTACACTATAAATTGCTTCTGCTGTGCTTAGAAAGTCAAGCTTTTTGTATGTGTGGAGAAAAGACTGTGTTGGCTTTGTCTCTATGTTGATCTGATATTCATGTTCATCATAAAAACTGCTTGTGTGTATCTGATATAGACTAAGTTCCTCTCTTCTTACTTGCATACATGTTGCATTTGAGATTGTGAGAACTGAGATCTGGTGGTGATAGAAAAAGGTTGACTGTATTGCAAGACTTAGTCGACTGGTTGTGTCAAAGAAGCAAGGATCACTGATTGTGGAAGAATCAGCTCCTCAGTAAACTAAGAGTGTTTAAGGGGCTATTCGGTATTGTTTTACAATACTATTTTTGGTTTTTTGAATACAAAAACAAATCAAATATGCATTCGGCGCATTTGGTTTCGAAAACACGGAAAACAAGTTTAAGAATACAACTATGGAATTATGAGTAAATATGAAAAACGATCTTTACATAGTTTTCCCTGTTTTCAGAAAACACTGACACACGGTTAAAGAAAACCACAGTCCCACTAAACCTCCAAGACTTTCTTCCTCTATCATCTCCTTTATCTATCAGATCTGCACATTACAATACAACACTTCTTCATGCCAACTTTTTCATAAAAGTTTCACATTTTCTGAATAGAGTAGATCGAGAGTAGAAAGGATGGTCAAAGTTTTGATTTGATCGGGCGTGGTCAAATCTGGTTCAGAACTTCATATCGATGATGATGAGGGTTGAAGTTTGGGAGCTTTGTTTTTTAGACTAATCAAAGACAATTGAATTGTCCTACTACAGAGGAGCTTGAAATTCAGATTGAAGGATAATGATTTTCAGATGTATGGAATTTGATGACTTCTCCAATTTCTTGAGCAAAAATAGGGTTTTCAGATGTAAGGAATTTGATGACTTCTCCAATTTCTTGAGCAAAAATAGGGGTTTGGCTATCGATCTTTCAATCTCTATATATAACTTTGTGAGGTACGTAGGAAAGAAGAAGACTAACTTAAAATTTACTATATACAAACTTAATACCTTCTGTAAGTCTGTTTTTGCAATACTTCTGCCGGATGCATTTTTGGATTTTGAAAATTTGCAATTCATTCTCTCGTTTTCATTTTGTAAAATTATATTGCAAAAACGTTTTCTTAAAACGTAACAAGACACGCCCTAAGTCTTAGAGGGTTATGTACTCAAATCTAGCTGTGTGTAAGAACTAGAGAAAACTGAGTGTGTTGTAAGTCTCAGTGTATTTGTTCAGTTTCTCTTTATAAAGATACATGAATCACTTGTGTGAGAAATGAGAGTTAAAAACAGATACAAGTATTTGTAGTTGTGTGAGAAACACTACTTGTAAAGTTTTGAAGATTAATGGAATAATCTTGCTTGGTGTTTTTTCCCTCATTAAGGTTTTGCACCAAGCCATTCAAGTTAATTGTTTTATCTGTGTTTCATCTGGTTTTTGATCCATTTCTATACTTTTAGTTTCCAACATGCTTTAAATGCGATGAACCATAGAATTTGAAAAGATTGAGGTTTTGGGTATTGATGGTGGTCACTAATGCACGATGGCATCACCACAAATATAATTCATGTAGCAACAAGGGGTTAGATATTGTAAATACATATTCACATAAATTCAATTTATAATTAAACAATAATTATAAATAATGAAATGATGAACATGAAACAAATTACTGTGAACAACTTTGGTTACCACTCTTGATTGAAGGAGAAGTAGAATTTGTGGAAGCGAATCGAGTGTTTTGGAACATTTAGAATGAAGAACGCAAATATCGTTTTATGCTATCAACTCGGATGTATGACCAGAGAAAAATGTTGAAGTCAAGTCGTGTGTCTCACACATTTTCCTTAAGACAAATTATGCCTCATCTACCGGTGCAAAAGGCTTGATGACACTTGTCTCCCAAGATACAACGACTATTTGTGATTTGGAGTTGCACTGCTGCCAAGAACACCTAACAAACTTGTAGTACCTTCTTGTATCACCGGAACAACTAGAACTAGAGAAAATATGACTCTTTGAGAGGAAGAGATGACTATCGAGTTTGTGTTTCGAATGTGTGTTTAGAACAAAGGAAGTGTCACCTATTTATACATAGAGGAATGTGATCACCACATGAATGTCATGAATCCAAATTCATGAGTTACAACCTTTCACATGCCAACCCTTGACATTCTTTGATATACCTTTAACATGCCAATCCTTAACATTCTTTAGTTACAAAATTTAACCATCATTGAACTTGTTGTTACATAATTCAAAGGGTTATGTAGTTGTAACAAATTCTAGAATTCTAAACGTTAGACACAAGTGAAAAGTCCAAAACTTTTCAAGTAGCCATCTTTGGGTGACTATTTCTTATTCACCCTATAATCCATTTAAATTCTCCAATTTAAATTGATTAAATAAAATGGTGAAAAACATCATTTTTTTTCAACAATTCCTCTTGTTCAAGTTGGGCACATTATTCATCATCACATCTAAACATCTCGCATATGCCACAAATGTAAAAGCTTCGAGCTTCATAGCTTAAACATATTGTGCAAGATCAAACTACCACTTTGCTTCTCTATTTGTTCTTCCTTCTTAGATGTGGCCATGGTCTAAACTGGGTGTTAGTTTCTGGGTTTTGATGGGATTTTCAAGCATGTTTAAAAGGTTTAGCAGTCTGTACAAACCCAGTGTCATAATCCAAACATACCCATCTCCCTACATGCCCAGAAGAAGAGCCTTATCGCACTAAGGATAAGTTGTAATACATTGAATTAACAAAGATCAAAACTTGAATTAACAAAGATCAAAACTTAGAATCAATAAAGATCAAAACTTAGAATCAAAACACACCCAAAACCAAAAACCAAATATCAAACCCTAAAACCCACACAACCCACCCGAAACATCAATTAACCATGAAAACAAAGCAAGTAAATGAAACCATACAAAGAAAAAGCGCAAAGAGTACCTATTTCCCAAATTTCCTAAAGCATTTCCCCCTTAAGCATGCCTAGTCCATCCCCGCCTCCAGCTTGGCGATGTGGAGAGTCGGGTTATGTGAAGATGCCATTGAATTGATTTATGAAAGAAAACGTGAATCAAGAAACGGAGCTTTGAGGAGAATATTTGAGGAGAGAAAATTGGGGGGAAAACTTTAAAAATGGGTTTGTGGATTTTGGTTAAAGCTGAGGTGGGGGCGCATAGAGATAAGGATCGTCTCCATTGTATCCATGTCGTTTTCTGTGTTCAATCTGATCCGTTTATTTAAAATTTGAAAGCTAGCATCGATACAGCACACCACGTGCTATTAAATGCTCAAAAGATAAGGACCCTCTCTCACTACTAATCTGACCCGTTTGTTTAAATTCAAAGGCCAATAATACACCACGTCTCAAAGTGGAATTTTCTGGACTCTTATCGAAATTCTACTCTCGTTTCTTTGCAACAACACATGTTTTTTTCTTTTTCTTCTTCATCACTTCACTTTCCAGTTTTAGGCTGACGTGTCATAACTTTAATTTGAAATCAAATATAACCAAGAACAATATGACTAAGTAAATGTTGTATCATAATTCACCAAAAAAAAAATGTTGTACCATAAAGACCTTATGTCACACAATGTTGTATCAACTGAGTTTGAGAATGTAATTAAGTAAACGTTTCATTCTAAAACTTGATTTAAATAGATTGAAAAAGAGAAAAATGGATATCTTATGGTTTACGATTCAAATATAAAAAACTATGTAAATTTTTTAAGTTATTAGTTAGCAATTTCTTGTTCCACAAATGAAGTTATATATCGGTCTGCGTGTTGAATAACAAACGACTCCGAACTATGAACTAAAATCTGAGCCTAAACCTAATATCTTTTTATAGCTTAACGACATCAATTCATAGATTGTTTCTTCAAATGCTAGTAGTGGGACAAAACAAACTTAAAGCTAGAGAGAAAAGGGTAATAAAGCAAAATCTTTCATAGATGATTGGTACAACACATATAACCTAACATTAATTCTTTATCTAATAATGCATCAAACCGGTGCATTTCACTTTTGCATATTTCTACTTTTGCATAAGGTGTAATCAAGTCGAAATAATCTTTACTGGCTTTTCTTGGTAGATTTGGCATCCTCACCTCCATAACTTCAGGCAACGGTGAAGACAACCAATCAATCTAGGAACATGTGAAGAGTAATGCATGAACCAATTTTTGAACCAGAGTTCTCGCACTGCAATCTTGGCCCCCTCACAACCTTTAACAAAATAGTCATCATTCAAAGTCCCAAGAAAATCAGATAGATGAAGATTTTGGACATTGATTTTGGCTTTGAGTGTACGATGATGTCTGTTGAAAGAAAATTCTCTTAGCTCATCCACAAAAATGCAGATCTTTTTCAGGTTGAAGGTATTATTCAAGATCACCTTTTCACAGTTTGGATCTTGCCCTGGCGAATGATCAAATGTAAAGGATTCAAGGTTTTTTTGCTTCATCATCAACTTGAAGAACTTTTAACCGCTCGCAATACTCTACTTTGAAGGACTTGAGACTAGAACTTGAAACATGACACTTTGAGTTTTCAAACCCACATCCAATTATTGACAAATTCTCAAGGGAAGGGCACTGCGATAGCAATGAGGAGAGAGATTTGTCAGCAAACCATGAAAGTGTGAAGGACAAGGTTTTCAAAGAGGGAAGAAAGCGCTCTATCACTTTGAACATTTGAGCTAATGTTTGCGATTCTCATGCGGGCTAGAGTCATACTAGTTAGGAATTTTGCATTTAAAAACAATGTCACCCAAGGCAAGTGATAGGAGACGTCGAAGCTGTCACGACTTACGATAAATATGTTGATACTTTTCAACTTGAAGGATTTATTCAAGTCACATCATCACATATTGAAAATGGTTCAATATGCGAAAAATATGTAAGAGATTCAAGATTTTTAGTCTCATCATGAACTTGAAGCTCCTCAAGCCGACTACAAAACTTCAGTTCCAGGCACTTGAGACTAGAACTTGAAATACGACACTTGAAGTCTCTAAAGTAGCATTCTTCGATTTATTGTCGTTACAATTTAAACATTTTTTTCGTATCGATTTCTACCTCAAATTACTTTCAAAAAAATCGAAACGATCGAAACGTATACAAAACATAGTCCGAGACTCCGAGCCACCTCTTTCCTTGATAAAACATCAACCAATCTGCAAATACAACATCTCAACTCAAAATGACTAAAAGTTGATTGGCAACGTAAAATCTAAACCTCTAGATATACCGTACATAAATACGTACTATACACATAGCAACATACACACACACACAATACATACGCGTACATAACAAAATAAAAAAACGGTTGATTCGGTTATTCTGTCCCTCTCTTTTTTTTCTCTCTTTGGTTTCTCAGATTCAAAACCCACACCAAACTCTCCGATCCCACATTTCATCCTTCTTCTCAGATCCACATTGCCTTCATCGATCTCTCAGATCTTGACCCGCTCCGGTTCGATTCGATCCCACCATGGCGAGATTGGAGAGCTTGATCGGCCTCGTCAACCGAATCCAGCGCGCCTGCACCGCTCTCGGCGATCACGGCGGCGAGGGCATGTCCCTCTGGGAAGCTCTCCCTTCCGTCGCCGTCGTCGGAGGCCAGGTCATCACCTTCTCCTTGCTTTCACTTCCATTTTTTTAAAATGCCTATAGCTTCGTATTGAATCTCATACCAAACTTGTTATTCTGATTTGTGTGATACAGAGCTCCGGGAAGTCTTCGGTTTTGGAAAGCGTGGTGGGCAGAGATTTCTTGCCACGTGGATCAGGTGCTGCTCTCCTTGTTCTTCTTCTTCAATTCGTTACATTTTTCGTTTTCGTGTGGTTATTGCTAATCCTAACTGTAAGTGCGAATGCAAGTGAAGTAGATTGTAAGATGTGTAATGTAGTATGTGTTAGTTGCGTATATATACAATGCTGTGCTTACTACAACGTTTCGGAGTTGATTTTGAGCCCGAGCTGTGGTTACTCATTGGTTTTGTGATTAGTTATGAATCGGATAATGTAGTTGCGAGTTACTGTTGGTTGTGCGGTTTGTAGTGGTTTTGTAATTAGTTAGGAATCGGATAATGTAGTTGCGAGTTACTGTTGGTTGTGCGGTTTGTAGTGGTTTTCGAGTTGCTGAGTCTCGTATTCTATGTTTTAGGTATTGTGACGAGGAGACCGTTAGTGTTGCAGCTTCATCGGTTAGAGGAAGGCCGGTCTGAATATGCAGAGTTTCTTCATGCGCCCAGGAAGAAGTTTACTGATTTTGGTATGTTGACTTTTAATACGAGGTGCATTTTCTCTTGGAATGATATAGAGGTGAATATTAAGAGATTTTGTAGGGATACTGATACATTTCTACAAGCACTTGCCTGTGAGGAGTGCATCACTCTACCTTTGAAATGCAAATAAAACTTTTTTTTTCCTGTGTTTTTCATCCTTCTTTTTAGTTTATACTATACAGGGATACATTTTTTATTTGCCTTTCAATGGAGACAATATTTTATACTTTGGTCTAGTTCCGGTTTGAAATTTGGAATCCTCTTGTACTATTATATGTGAGGAAGTGAATTGTCACGAGGTGGAGTTCTGTGCTGAATGTGCAGGGATCTAAATTACAGCTTACAAGATTAGTCTAAAGGTGTTAGCATTTACATTGTTATGAACACTGAGAGTTCCTGTTTCCTTATTATGCAGCTTCTGTACGCAAGGAGATCTCAGATGAGACTGATCGTATAACTGGGAAAACAAAACACATCTCTAACATCCCAATTCATCTCAGCATATATTCTCCAAATGGTGCGTATTTCATCTCCTGTGATAACATAATGGACTAAATCATTTACTTACATCATCACATATACTAATTTAAAAGTATACTATTCTGTCTATTTGTTTATGGATTTTCCCTCATTTCTGGGTGTACCTTGCAGTTGTAAACTTGACTCTCATAGATCTTCCTGGATTGACTAAGGTTGCTGTAGGTAATTACTCTCTCTATTTCTCTCTGTCTCTATCTCTGTCTCTATCTCTGTCTCTGTCTCTGACTCTGTCTCTCTCCATGTTAGTTAATATATTTCTTTTTGTCTTCTGCAGAGGGACAACCAGACAGCATTGTCGAGGACATTGAGAATATGGTCCGTTCTTATGTTGAGAAGGTGAGGAGGCTTGTTTTTCGATTGAATCAGACAAACTCCCATTTACCACATGTTCAAAATATACACAGACACATCCTAAAGCTAATATTTAACTAATGACGTTGCACATACTAGGAGATGTTTGACATGCAGCTCCGATGGTAAACACAGAGCTCTAGTTTTCACATCTTCCCATGAACGATACATTATGGATTTCTTACTTTTTACTAGTAGCAGTGTAGCACCCAATCTGATGAACTTCTTTGATTTGTAGCTCTGATAGTAAACACAGCTTTATTTTTCACATCTTCCCATGATCAATACATTATGGATTTCTTAGTTTTTACTAGTAGCACTCAATCTGATGAACTTCTTTGATTTGCAGCCTAACTGCATTATATTGGCTATATCTCCTGCTAATCAAGATATTGCCACTTCAGATGCCATTAAACTTGCAAGAGAAGTCGATCCATCAGGTAAAAGATATCTCTAGAGGCTATAACTCTGTTGTTTCATAATTATTTATCAAAGGATTGCTGCTTTTAAAAGCCAAAACACTCGGTTTTCACTGTTGTGTTTGTATTTTTAGGTGAAAGAACATTTGGAGTGATGACAAAGCTGGATTTAATGGACAAGGGAACCAACGCTCTCGATGTAAGGATCCAATTTTATCACTTCAGTAAATGATTAGACAATAAATAAAAGTTACTTGGGCAGAAATGCAGAATTTTAACTGGCAGGGAGTGTTAGCCTTTTCTTATTTCATGAATATATGAGTACAAGTATTTTATCTAAAATATTTGTTTGTACCTATAATAAGTTTCCTTCTGGTGGTGGCCATAACTTTAAACTAATGGCTAAATGTTTGAATGTTTAAGGTTATAGAAGGAAGGGCATATAGACTGCAACACCCATGGGTTGGAATTGTGAACCGTTCTCAAGCTGATATCAACAAGAACGTTGATATGATGGCTGCTCGTAGGAAGGAGCAGGAATACTTTGAAAACAGTCCTGATTATGGACACTTGGCACATAGAATGGGGTCAGAGTATCTCGCCAAACTTTTGTCTAAGGTCATTATTTGTCACATCCTCTATCGGCTTTAGATAATGATCATATGGAATTCTCACTGCTTGATTTCATTCTTCTTTTTATCAGCATTTGGAGACTGTCATCAGGCAGCGGATACCCAGTATCATTGCGTTGATTAATAAGACAATTAGTGAACTTGATGCAGAGCTGGATCGCATTGGCAGGCCAGTTGGCGTAGATTCAGGGGTAACAGATGTTGACCTTTTAAATATACTTTATTTGTTCATGAAACATATGCCTTACATGTGTTACTTTATTTATAGGCCCAATTGTACACTATTTTAGAATTATGTCGTGCATTTGACCGCGTATTCAAGGAACACCTGGATGGAGGGTAAATTTCATGACCTCTTTATAACATTATATTGACCATTTGAGTTAACATTTTATGTTCTGCTTTTTATTTCTTTAAATTGGTCAGTATAATTGTATAACTATTGCAGTTCGTCTCACAACATATACTCTTGATTCATTGCATCAGATAATAAATGTACTGTCTGATTACTTATCTGTCTTGTATTTCGCAAGATACTCGATCTTGAGCTTGCATATAAAGTTTTGATTGCCATTTTCTGAACACTTTGCTCTTAGTTGGTGTAAATTTTTCAAAAATATTCTATCAGTACTGCAGGACCGCAGATTTATATATTATGGATGGGCTGGTTTTGCAATACTTTGTTTTTTAGTTTCATTAAAGCTCCCTAGAGTCTTTACGCTCTGTGAGAATAAAGTTGACAGCTATTTCCAAGCTGTAGACAGGGAATATGAAAACCCTTGAAAGAGAATTAGCACCCTTGTACTTGCTCATGTTTATGTTGATTCCTGTGTCAGAATAAGTAGATTTCTGTTATACTGTAATTTGATATCTAAGTGTGGAAATGTAATTTTCTACCCATGTTCTACATAGATAAAAACTAACATAAGTTGCGACTTCAGGCGACCTGGTGGAGATCGAATATACAAAGTTTTTGACCATCAATTACCGGCTGCATTAAAGAAGCTCCCATTTGATCGGCATCTCTCAATAAGGAATGTCCAAAAAGTTGTTTCAGAGGCTGATGGTTATCAGCCCCATTTGATTGCTCCAGAACAAGGATATCGCAGACTTATTGATGGATCTATCGTCTATTTCAAAGGACCAGCTGAAGCCTCTGTGGATGCTGTAATGTTCTATTGGTCTACTTTGGTTACTATATTTTTTGTCTTCAAGATGGTTACTGTAGTAAATAATTTTACTCCTGTGGCAATCTGATTTTGACTCCATTGCTTTCGCGCAGGTGCACTTTGTTTTAAAAGAACTTGTACGGAAATCGATAGCTGAGACAGAGGTGAGTAAAATTTTGCATAAGAGTTAACTAAGTTGTATTCAAAATCAGGTTACCTTTAAATATGTAAATTCTATCAGCATCAATTGTAAGAGAAAATAGCCCTACAAAGTTTATCTCTAGTCAACATAGTTAAAATCTTTGATATAATTTCAATTATGGTCCTGTTCCAGTCAAGATTTTTTAGTCAACTGATAATGGGACTTTGTTTACTGATGCTACTTTATGGAAATTGTAGGAATTGAAACGCTTCCCTACTCTTACATCTGACATTGCAGCAGCTTGCACAGAAGCATTGGAAAGATTCCGTGATGAAAGCAGGAAAACAGTTACACGGCTTGTGGAAATGGAGTCTAGCTACCTAACAGTGGAATTTTTCAGGAAGCTTAATATGGAAGGGGACAGACATCCAAACCAAACAGGACCAAATGCAGACAAAAATAGAAAAGAACCGCCAGCACCGAATATGGACTCGTATGGAGATAATTATCTCAGGAGGATTGGTATGTAAATTTCTCCTCACTTTCCCATTAGAGGCGCGCACGCACTCACACAATCCACATAGATATACAACTTAGCATATAATTTGGCACTAAGTTTCATCAAGTTCTACTGGTTATTATAAGCTTTATGTCAACTCATTTATAAGATGTTTTAAAGATGGGGTTAAGAAATGACGATTTTTGTATCTTTCATGTATCAGCATCAAATGTCAACTCTTATATCATGATGGTCTGTGAGACTCTGAGGAATTCGATACCGAAGGCCGTTGTTCACTGTCAAGTTCGAGAGGCCAAAAGATCCCTTCTAAACCACTTCTATGCTCAAATTGGGAGGCAAGAGGTGAAATTTCCTTTTCAAAAGCAAAACCTGTTGTGGTGAAGTCAACATATTGAATAGAAGCTGATGACAAATGACTGTGTTTCCTTTGCAGAAGGAGAGGCTAGGTGCAATGTTGGATGAGGATCCAGCACTCATGGAAAAACGGACGCTCATTGCCAAACGGCTTGAACTGTACAAGTCAGCCAGAGATGAGATTGACTCTGTCGCATGGAAATGAAAGACCTCATAACTGTTATACGAGTAGACGTGTGTCATTTACCATCAAACATGACAAGCAGATATCACCATTCACCACTACCAGATCAATCTGCATATTCTTTAATCTACTTCAAATTAATTAGGTATACAGGCAGCAGAGACGGTCACAGGCCGCAGCTGCTGCACGAGCATATAGAGTTTGAAGTTGGACGTGATTCTTTTTCTTTTCTTCCAGCCTTATACCTTATTGTATACAAGATCAACTCAAACTCAAGCGATGATTATTTTGTTATTAAATGTTTTGGTTCCTTACCAAATGATCGCTATTCATGAAAATTTATTCTTCTGAGATATGAAATTTTCTGTAGACATGGTTTGTTATAATTTTATCATTATCATCTTTTTCAAATGGAATATGTTTTAGGAACTGTAATTACCATTTTACTAATGCTTGAGCCCTTGATCTGTTCTCAAAACTTTTTCTGATATTCATCATTTATTGTCCATGGTATCTTAACCCTGCCAAATGATGCTGAGGACATATTTGGGTACCGGAAGCAGTAACGCACAGCTGGATTGCGAGACACATGAAACTTGAATCTCTTTTGTTGAGAGATGTGTTCTACTCTCTGCAATTGCAGTTGTGATTGTTTTGTCTAACACGACGATGACTCTGACCGACTCTAAATCAATCCACCGGTGACAACTGAGAAGGAGGAGAGAGATGGAAAGAGAACGGTCTCTGCCTCTGGGCTCCCTACCAGACAATGTTAATTCACAATATCAAAGATTGAAAGCCATAGATCATACGAGGTAAACGACTTCAAATCAGAGCTATGAACAGCATTGAGCAATCTTCGGATTCTTCCCAGACCCAAATTAGAGGTAGA
This sequence comes from Fragaria vesca subsp. vesca, assembly GCF_000184155.1. Classification (NCBI taxonomy): domain Eukaryota; kingdom Viridiplantae; phylum Streptophyta; class Magnoliopsida; order Rosales; family Rosaceae; genus Fragaria; species Fragaria vesca. Next base: position 19,139,111 of record NC_020494.1, on the reverse strand, counting down.
GAAAATGGAAACTGAAAGTTATAGAAGTAGCAGTCAAGAAGAGTCTGGTCTCAATCAAATATTCTCTGGAAATAAACTTGTATGCATTCATATCCTCAGCTCACAATGTACATCCGGAACAATGAATCATTCAAAATGATTCAGAGTGTGATCTAAATACAGTGTAGTACAAATCTAAGCACACATACACACATCAAACACCGAATCATCATAACAGAAGACAAAGCCAATCACTTAGGACTTGGGTGGAATGCACTCAACTCACAGATATCACAGACCAAAACTTTCTTCCAGTGGTTGGTGCACAGTAAAGTAAAATCATAGATCTGACTCTGAGTCCTGCCTGCTTGCTAAGCACAACTCATGCAAGTCATTAAGTATCCACTCCTCACCTGTGTGGCCACCCAACACCAGGACCCTTGTCCCTCCGACCACACAGGTGCTGTGACCCCAAGCAAATTTAGGTGGTTGCCCGGGAACGTTCAGAATTCTCCATGACGGTTTCTCTTCAGAAGGATCCAAAAGGAAAAGCTGAGAAGGAGAATGCAGCCCAGCAATTGAACCACCAAATATGATAATCCTTCCACAAGGCATGCTCATAGCAACATGATCGAGTCTAGGAGGAGGAAGCACTGCACTCTGGCTGTCAATGCTGGTGAATGCATTACATTCCAGTTGCCTCCATTGAGGCTCTTCGTCTTCCAAATCAATGGTGTAAGTCTCACCTGATCTCAACCGTAAGTGCCCACTGTTGGCAAGTCCACCAAACATGAGAATCTTTGATCTGCCATAAACTGAAAGCGAATGTCCCAACCTACAGGGAGGAGACCACGAAGTTGGAATCTCTCTCCATGTTGGATTGCCTCTGGTGAGATCCAATACGTATGTGTCGCTAAGGAGTATCCCACCATCCGTGCATCCACCTGACACAACTAATTTAGAACCTTCTATCGTGCAAGAACTATGCCAGGATCTAGGGAGAGGAGGAGTTCCTCCATGAACTTCTTTCCATGTTGGCTGCTTGGCATCCAAGTCAAGAACAAAAACATCATTGAGCAACCCTTGCCGCCCGCATCCCCCAAACACTACCAACAAAGAACCATTCAAACATGAAAGAGTGTGTCCCCATCGCCCTGGTGGCGATGATTTCACACTTACTCGAGTCCACTCTGGATTGGAAGCATCTAGATTGAGAACAAATGTGTCATCCATTGGCTGCATATCAACACCTTCGCCTCCAAACAGTACAAGTCGATTTCCCACAGCACAGGCACTAAAGTTGCACCGAGAAGGCTCCACCGAACCTCCAACAGTAAATTTCCTCCAACAAACAGCCTCAAGAGTTGTCAGTTCCCTAGCCAGACGCCCCCACCCTAACTTATCAGTCATCAATTCCAAAGTACCGGTGACTTCTCTCCCCCATGCATTTTGACATACCATCTTCCTCACATGCTCATTTTTTGTCAGTTGACGGATTCTTCTACAGACAGACCCAATGGATGCCACATCCCTCGGAGTCAAGCGCGATAAGATGTTGTGAGCCAACACTTCATCTGAGAGCTGAAGAATCCCACAAATTTCTTGATGTTGGGTGAAAGGCGTTTGTCCACTGGTGAGAAAATACTTGCTGGATTGAGTGTCCTGCTCAGAGCATGTCTCTTTGTAAACTGGATATGATACACTGTTGAGGTCTATTTTTGTTTCAAAAAACACTTGAATGCCTATGATGTGTGTGACAGTTCCGCTATCATCAACTATTGGTTTCAGCCTTAGCCTATTCACTAGGGGAGTGCCATCCTTACTGAAGTTAAGAAGCTCACCCAAGAACTCAACTCCTTCTTCAAGACACCTTCTAATCTCAGAAACTACATCAGGATCCACCAGAGGATGTCGTCTTTGAGCATGAGGGTCCCTATATTGTAAGAACCGACTGAAACAAAAGAAAACACAGAAGTAATGGTAAGATAACTTCTGAGACACATAACTATCAATGTATCAAATCACAGATACTTTATGAAAGCGCACCTACAGACATGGATCAATAGCATGTGAACCAGCTCAAACAAATGCAAAGCACCCCAACTTAACTAGTATGCTTTCATCTCATTGCTTCTTTTTGTTTACTAACTCCTAATTTCATTAGTATATTCTCCCTCAGATATGGAATTAGAGATTCTCTGTTTAGCGTCAGCGAAAAGTTCAGTATTCCAGTCCCTCTCAACTTATACATATCTACGAATGTGGTCACCTGCATTTTCTCAGGCTCAACCTATGCCAGCCAATTCGATACAAAGCAAACATCCACAACTGAAAATGAACAGTTGACACACTCTCTCGTAATCCAACCCATCTCCACTAAACTATTTACAACCAAACTCAAAAACACCGATGCTCATCTCAAACTACCTTAAACAAACAAAACCATATCAATTCGAATCATTCTTCACTATTTCTAAACCAACCAAGACGTTCACTTTCCTCTACATTCGCGAACTACACACAAAACCCAAATCCAATTTCCTAACACACATCCACCATTTCAAACACACGCTAGAAACTAAACAGCTCAACACCATCAAAAACAGTGAAATAAACAAAACCAAAACCGAAGTCAAAATCAATACCAGTTGCGACCGAGGACTTCATGAGCTCCGTATCCGGTGAAAGTCTCGAACACTTTGTTGACGTAAATGATGGGACAATCGGGCTCTAGAGCATCCGAGACCACAAACGATGTGGGTGTCATTGGGTACATACTCACCATCTCTGCCTTCATCTCGTCTTCTTCTTCTTCTTCTTCATCATCTTGTTGGTATTGAACCTCCTCGTGTTTGATGCATTTCAGTCTCTTCCCGAAGTTCTGAACCTCTTCTTCTTCTTCTTCTCCTTCGTGTTTCTTCGGCATCGCCATTTCTTCTCAGCTCAGCTTTGTCTCTGGTTTTTATATAGTAAAATTAAATATCTTGATGTAGTTCTATTTATAGCTGCAACGTGGAAGGTTTCTCTGACCGAAATGGCCCTGTTGGATATTTTTATCTGCGGAAATGCCATCGGGATATTTATAACCGTTTCATACTTTCACAGTTTCATTAGTTCATAGATTTGTGTCTACGATGTTACTTATGAGCACAAGTTAAGTTTGAAGATCGGGTTGATTTGGGCGCAGCCTCAAGTTTCTCAGTTGGGTGAGGTTTTCGATTACTCATTAAACTAATTTGACAAACAGAGAGTCTGAATTCTCGTTCAACATGTTAATTTTTTAAACACGTTATGTTTTTCATAATGTTTTCGAAATTTGAGAGATTTAGAGTTCAGATAGTCCGTATATACGCGTTACCTTAGCCTCATTATCTAATACATTTGACAAGGGAGAGGTGGAGGCTCAGCTTAACAGAATTAGGTGGAGAGAGAGAGTTTGAAGAAAGTTCGCGAAGACATCATTTTGTTTGTGTTATGTTATGGGGGCTAAACGCTGCTCTCTTTTCTCTCTTAATTTTTTTGGGTAGATTTTCTCTCAAATTCTCTAGGATCTTTTTTCTCTCTGGGTTTCTGGAAACTGAAAGAAACTTTGAATGTGTCAACATAGATAGAAGCAGAATTACCCAGACCCAAACCAGGGGCAAAACCCGGAAATACCATGTTTCTACACTGTTCCTATAAACAGTATGACAAATAATAGATATATAGTAAATTTTTTTCAACACTACAACGTACGAGTATTTTAGAAGATTTTCTGTTAATATTTGAAAAACAAGGGACTAGGTCACTACTCACTAGTGGAAAACAAGGGGGAGTGGTAGTTTGGTAGTTTTGGAGAGATGGGAGGGTGGAAGTGGGAGGAGGAAACCACATATGGGCAACACGTGTTTAACTGATATTTTCTAGGAAAATATCTAGGTCGAATATATGCCACCCTATTGCTTCCACGTCATTGGGTTCGGGGTAAGGAAGATATTTTTGTTTTTGGACGGTGCCGGAATTTCGTGCCAAAATCCCCACGGACACTTGTGTTGACACCACACGTGCTTTTCGCGAAGGATCAAGCTATTGAGCTAAGGTAAAATAAGTAACTAGCTAATTACTTGTTACTTTTTCATGTAATTATCCAAGACATTTGACGGAGGGCATCTATAAAGAACATTGTCACAATCTAGGAAGCTCGAAAGCTTTGCTTTCTATCGCGCTTCCGCTATTTTTTCATGTAATTATCCAAGATATTTGGAGGGTGTATCTATAAAGAACATTGTCACAATCTAAAAAGCACGAAAGCTCTAGGAAGCATTTCCGAAAGAAAAGTGTTTTGAAAGCGTTATGAGAGCGTGCGTTTTCACTTTGGAAGCGTTACTAAAAGTAAAAGGAAACGTGGGCAAATTGGTCCTTTTAATGTAGGTCTGTATGTAAAGACTAAAGGTATCTCATGATGAACCACATATCATGTTTAAATTGAAAGATCTAGATGTCCAAAACAAAGTGGCCGGAGATTTTATGATCGATGACTACTCTAACAGACAATATCAATATTTCATCTTCATTTTCATGACAATAAGGACTAATCAACACAATAAGATCTTGTATGTGTCACTAACTATATATACATCTGTAAGTTGGGTGGTAGATTGCTCTTGAACACTTCCCAGCTTAGGTTTTTCTGCAAGTACTCTATATTTGAAGGGTCAAAAGGTCCCTTCACCCTGTCTATACTCTCTATCACTGCTCTTGCCGGAAGAATGCTTTTTGATGGGTCTGGTGAAGTCCTGTAACTCAAGCATGAAGAAAACCCCTGAAATATATCCATACACAAGTAATGAAAGACAAGAAAAACGTACAGCTTTCGAAAAATGTCATTCTTCGATACTAGTAACTACTTTGTGCTCAAAGTACTCATCAAATAGATGATAAGAAATTGGCAATAAGCACACCTTAAAGATAATCACTTCCACTGGTTGGTCATCCACCATTGCATGAACAATAAGTGCTTCTCCTCTCACACTCTGACTATACAGCTCCAACAGTGCTATCTCCTTGTTATGCTCTTCCTCTTCATCTTCATCCCCATCATCTTCGTCGACATCGTATCTCACTCTTCGTCTAGCAGCGCAACGAGTAGTACTCGAGTAGACCCCTGGTTTGAAGACATTGCTGAAAGCTTTAAAAGCGGAGCATGTACCGGAACATCTGCTTTCAGTTTCAAAGGAGGTGACCTTAGGATGGGAATAACATGGTAATGTGGGTGGGAAATAGACCAGCATAGTCCAACTTCCCGATTGGAAATGCTTCAACATTGCAAGGGAAATGGACTGTACACTATACAGAAGAGGGTCTCAGAAACTCGCAGACAACACTGGAATTTGATGCTTGAAGATAAGGTGTGGGAATGATTGATTGAAATGTTGGATGGCATTGATATATAGAAGGGTAAACTCGTCATTTACACATCAGTGTTGGATGATCAGATTCTTGGGTGTCTAGCAAAACTCATTAGAACATGATGTAATCCATTTCATGATAAGCACTGCAAACATCATAAGAGGATGTTAGAATTTGTTAGATTCTGAATCTTTAAGATATTGCACTCACCTTATTACAAGATTTGTATACCTTTTAGAGAAAATGCCACCATTTATTTCTTATTTAAGATTACCATGTTTAGTATATACCATAATAATTACCAGTTGTTCTAAGATACAGTTGTTGTGATCTTCATGCACTTTGCCCTTTTCTTGAACTTTAATTCCTTATTTTGGTTTCTCTTGCCAAATCTATGTCGTCAACTATAGTAATTGGCTTTCAATGCATTTATCGTTTTAGATTCTACCATAAATTCCTATGATTAGTTGATTATTACTTGCATTTGATTTCAATTTACGTATATTCATAATTTTTTTTATTTCTTTCTTAAGTCAATTATTCACTCTGAATTCTGTCCTAATGTGTAGGATTACTTACACATTAGATTTACATAAATCATATGATGAATGGTTAATTATGCAAGCCGCACCAACCCTTAACCTTCGGCAATTAGCTTTAAAAAAAGACAATGTGAGAAAGTACGTTTCACGTTGTCACGCATATCCAATGTTACGTACTTTTTATGTATTATTGTACGGAAAATCCAGCAACGAATAACATTCTTTTATGCTAACTTTTTATTTATTTCTTACATAATCAGCTTAGCATAATTATCCGGTCAATTAATCACTCTAAATTATATTCTAAATTTAAAAGATTACTTGCATTATTTACAATATCATACAATGAATTGCATGTTATACAAACCGTCTAACTTTCAACCTCGAGAATTAGATATCAAGAAAATCCGGGACGAACGTACCTCCAATCTTACTCTAGATCATCGAACAAAAAACAAATTTAGATCTTACAAACTCAAATTTACATCATAAAACTAAAAAAATCTATAGTTCTTCATAATCTTTTCATTTCTTTCTTGCATAATCTATCGACCAAAATAAAAAAAAATCCGAGTCAACGGACACACTCGACCCCGTTAGGACAGAGAGACACACAGAGGCAAGAGTCCTCCAAAGACGCATGCGAAGCTGGACCCCACAGGCCCATCTCTCTCCAATAACTGCCCCAACCCCTCAATTATTTCCCCTCGTTATTTATTTCCTTATTTATTTTTAGCAAAAAAATTCCAATAAATTAAATAAAATTAAGAACATTCCATTTTCGTCTTCTCGCCCTCTTTCTCATTATCTGCACTCTTCCCCAGTATATATAAACCCCTCTTCTCTCACTTCCTTGCTCCTCCCCAAGTAACCAAACAAATCAAAACTCAAAAATCAAAAACAAAAAAAATTCTCAGAATTTCAAACCCTAATTGCCAAATCCTTCTCTTTCTCTCTCTCCAATTGGCCACAAATTGATGGTGAATTTCGCGGTCCGGTTCTGATTCGGTGCGAGTTTCTAGGGTTTTTTGCGGCGAATGGCGGCGTTGCAGAGCGTGGTGCAGTCGTGCATGAGCACCACCACGGCGGCGAGCAGCTTCGGCGGCTCGTGTAAAGGCGGAGGCGGTGTTGCTTCGGCTAGTGTAATGGCGGTTCCCGATCAGTTTCCGGCGGGGTTGAGAGTCATGGTGGTCGACGACGACACGACTTGCTTGTCGATTCTCGAGAAGATGCTTCGCCGGTGTCTCTACCAGGGTTCGTTACTGATCTCTCTCTCTCTCTCTCTCTCTCTCTCTCTCTCTCTCTTTTCAAGCGTGATTAATTGCTTTAATTAGTGAATTAAGTCGAGTTTAGCCTCTAATTGGAGATATTATAAAAAAAGGGAAATAATTTAGTCTGTCTTATAATCAATTTTTGAATTTGTTTAATTTATAGCTGATATGACAGAGTTGTCATCTGGTGTTAGATTTTTAGTTTTAGGTTTTTCGTATTTGGCATTGTACTTTTTTATGTGAAAAGTTTGTAGATTTAGATTTGGTTTAGCGGTAGGCGAATGATCAATGACATAGCTTTTCTGAATTTGCCATTTTAGGAATGGTGGGGACGCTTTTTTATCTATAAAAATTGATGTCAAAATTAGCAGATTTACCTTATGTAGGAGCAGAATTATGTTGTCTAACTGTTGTTATTTTGCATGTTTTGTCATGTGCTTGCAGTTACACTTTGCTCCCAGGCTACGGATGCTTTGAATCATCTACGAGAGAAAAAGGGCTATTTTGATGTGGTACTGAGTGATGTTCATATGCCTGATATGGATGGATTTAAACTCCTGGAATGTATAGGGCTGGAGATGGATCTTCCTGTCATCAGTGAGTATATATATATGCTTGTAATGTTGAGGGTAATTAAGTTGTGTTATGCCGATTGACGTGATGGTTTTGTGCAGTGATGTCTGCTGATGGGAGAACAAGTGCTGTTATGAAAGGAATCAGACATGGGGCTTGCGATTATCTAATTAAGCCTATTCGTGAGGAAGAGCTCAAGAATATCTGGCAGCATGTTGCTAGGAAAAAATTAAGTGAAAATAAAGAGCTTGAACTATCAGGGAGCTTGGAAGATAATGATCGGCATAAACGGGGAAATAGCGATGTCGAATATACTTCTTCTGTCAATGAAGGAACAGAAGGAAGAGCGAGAAGTCAGAAGAAAAGGAGCAGTGCTAAAGAAGATGAAGATGGTGACAATGATAATGATGATATGTCTACATCAAAGAAACCCCGTGTAGTATGGTCAGTTGAACTCCATCAGCAATTTGTCAGTGCTGTGAACCAACTGGGGCTTGATAGTATGTTCTTTAATCTTTTCCCTTATATTGTGATTTAGTTCCTATATTGGAATTTATGAAGGCAGAATTTTTTCTAGTATACTCTGTTTTATTGTGTAGATGTTTTCTGGTGTAGATGTTTTCTAGAAATATAACCGCTCCCTTCTTTTTATTACTGCTCCTCAGAATGTTTTTCTTCTTTTTTCAGAGGCTGTGCCAAAGAGAATTCTTGAATTGATGAATGTACCTGGTTTAAGTAGAGAAAATGTTGCAAGCCATCTGCAGGTCGGGATCCTTCTCTATTAATCTCATATGCTTTGCAGTTTTCGTATTGCTTTGTTAATTGTGTTTTGGTGTCACGAAGCAGAACAATAAAATATAGCATCCATCTTTGATGCAACAATAATAAGTCATTACTAATAACAAAACTAACAGAAACTAGTACACTTATGGATCACACTGAAACCAGAATAATTAGTTCATCTGCTTTAGAAATTAACATGAATTAATTCATTGAATATTGAATTGTTTTTTTAGTGTAGAATAAAGTTCTAAACCAGAACAAAAAATGTGAATATGTTTTTCTTTACTTTGAAAATCACTAAGACACATGCAACTACACGACTCTGGCTCTTAGATCTAATACTATTTCAGTTATTTATTGTCAGATCCTTGTTGCAGAATTTGCTTTGGTTTTTTGTTTTTTGTAATTTATGCAGTTTCAGCTTTTATGTTCTCTTGTCATGCATGTACCTAGAGTGTTCACTTGAACTCTGTATTGGCTTTAACAAAATTCTTTACTAAAAGGAATTAAGTTAATGAACAGAAATTCAGGTTATATTTGAAGAGGCTAAGTGTAGAGCAACAACAAAGTGCAAATGCTTTCTGTGGACCTGTTGAACCAAATGTGAAATTGGTTTCGCATGGGAATAGATTTGACATCCAAGCTTTGGCTGCATCTGGACAAATACCTCCTCAAACGCTAGCAGCCCTGCAAGCTGAGCTTCTCGGTCAACCTGTAGGAAACCATGGGCAAGCAATAGATCCACCTGCTATGTTACATGCAACCTTGCAGAGGCCAAGGCGTGCCCCTATAGATCATAATGTGACATTTGGGCAGCCTTTGATAAAACGCCAATACTTTCCACAATCCATCATATCTGCTGAGGATGCATCTTCAGGCGGACAATGGCGGTCTAATAGTCTTGGTACTGTGGCACCGAACAGCAATCTTGGAGGGTTTAGTACTCAGAATAACATGTTTGTGGATATATTGCAGCCGGATCAACGACCACAGCAAAACAGACATCAGCAGCCGTTGCTATCCGAACCTATTCGAAGTATCAATGTACAGCCATCTTGCCTTGTGGTGCCCTTGCAGTCATCAGCTAGTTTCCAGGCTGGAAATAGTCCTGCTTCTGTCAATCAGAGTTCTAGCTTTAACAGGTCTACTGCTGTTGATTACAGTCTCCTCTCTGCTCAATCTAATAATAATTCCTTAATGAACGTCGGGCGGATATCAGGACATCTTAAAACCCCTGGCATTCTTAGTGGGTACTCAGCTACTACCGGTTCGTTATCTACTCCATCGTGTTCTGTAATTGCTGAAAGTAGCACCAGTCCACAAAACTCAACTGTGACGTATAGTGACGCTCGACAAATGCCCGGGCAGTTGCATAATACGTCAAATATCCAGGATTTGTATGCTCCTAAATCAAGGGAAATGCTTGATCAGGGCGCTTACAGGAATATCGGATTTGTTGGTAAAGAGACTCGCATTCCAAGTCGATTTGCAGGGGACGAGTTTGATTTGCAAAGCAACTTAAACCATGGAAGCATCCATGTCGAGAACAGTGGTAACCCAGTTAAGCTGGAGCCAAATATGGGTTTTGTGGACAATGCAAATGGCGCCCCAATATATCAACAGTTTTCTTCCAGTGATCTCACAAGTGTTTTCAATGAATAGGTACTGCTATCACTGGTATACTTCTATTGTTATGCTCTATATTTATGCAGATGCCGAAGTGGTTTTTTATCCATGGAATTCTTTTATGCCATGTTAGCACTTGAAATTGTTCTGTTCAGCTCTCCTCTGATCAACAGACCTGGACTGAAATTTGTCAATAAAACTGTTGGTTGTAGATTTCATTTGACTTTCAAACTTTGTGGTTCTTGTTCATTCAATATCTAATTCTGAGTTCATAATTTGCAACAGGTTTCCGTTAGGTGGCCACCACAAGTCTCTTAATTTCTGTGGCGCGTACAGATTATTACACATTCTCAAAATGTCCAGTACAGATTGCAGTTGAAGTCTCTTGTATAATTCTTATGATAGATCTAGTTTCAGTGCCTGCACCAGACTCAACAGGTGCATAGCGGCCTCTCTCCTACCCGAGACTCAAGAGCTGAGGATTAATCTCATTGTTTGCTCAGGTTCACTTTGATCTAGTGTTTAGTATTGTCCGTCCTTGGTAAAAATAAATAATGTCAGACTCCAACAGCTTGAAACAATATTATAATGGCATCTGGTCAACACAATTGTGTAGTAATTTGGATTTAGAAATGTTGGATATGGCTCATGACTTTTTCAGTCTTCAAATCATTTTGTTGTAATTTATATCTATATATTTCCCAATTTATTTAGACAACCGCATCAATGTAAATTACTTGCGCAAGATGATAGACATTACGGATGTTGTGGTAACTGGTAAGATTGCGACTGTTGCATCTTCCATTTAGCTATCCAATTACTGTAGTAATATCTATTTTAGGAGTTCTATGGCTGTTTCCAGTATTTTTAATTTCAACAGTTTTAGCTGGACAAAAATCTTTTAGAAGCTACTAATTTCTTTGTTGTTTTGAAAAGAGGAAACCAGGCATAGCTGCATTTCTGGGAAGATAGTTGAATGATAACATAAAATCTAATCTAACCAAACATGATCTTTACCTTAACTACATGGCAACATTCAGAACTATCATGAGCGTTTTATATAATTTGTTCATCACAGCAATTCACCTTGAATATCATGAAGGGTAACGAATATTCGCCTCTATTTGAGGCGTGAAAGATGTTGTTAGCATGTGTGACCAATACAAAGCACAAGTCACCTAAACTTCTAAAATACCATGTGGCTTGTTGCCCTACTTCTTTGGTGTTCTATATCTGCATAATGGAGGGGGAGGATTGGTTAATGGTAATGGAGGATGAGAGCGATTTCTTGCTTTCATTATTTTCCTTCAAAGTTGACCCACTTTTTCTTTGGATCGGATTCTTATTATTATAGTTATGGATGGTTTAAATAGTTTATACTAGTCAAAAGACAATGACTTGCCAATAAGGACACTCCAACTTTTGGTTCTTTGCAACCTATCTTTTGCGTGGTTCATGAACAAAGTTGAATCTTCCACACTTTGCTGTTCTGAACCATAATGGGGTTATAAACGTTGTTCCAAATTTAGTTGAGAATCAAAAGAATGAAGATGCTTGTATGGAATGAAGAGCCACTAGTGACGAACCAGTTTTGTCCACTTCTTACTTCTCCGTTGCTTTCTAATAGCCTTTGCCTATTTTAGAAAGACTTAACAGTGTCCGTTCCGTCAACGCAAACCCTTCTAATTTGAAAGCCACTCCCTCTTTTTCAGACCAAGTTTGGAGCTTTGATCTATCTCACTGATCCTTCTGAACCTGAGCTCAGACCCTTTTCAGTTGTGCTCACTCTGAGTCCAACTCACTTGTTCTTTTTCTTTTTGAATTTGGAGAGAGCAACATGGAGGAAAGCCAAGAAACTGCACTGACCCAGATGAGAACATCAGTTCAGAAGCTTGGGTCTTCCACTGAGGTAGTAATGCTTTGCTTTTCTTATACAGTGTGGAATATGCTATACATCATTCAATTTTGGTCCTTTTTTCTTTTTTCTTCTTCTATACATCATTCAATTTTGGCCCTTTATGTTTTCTGCAGAAGTTTGGAGACCCAACACTGATGAGGTTCTTGATTGCAAGATCAATGGACCCGGAGAAGGCAGCAAAGATGTTTGTGCAGTGGCGGAAATGGAGGGCTTCGTTTGTTCCCAATGGGTTCATTTCGGATTCTGAAGTTAAGGATCAATTGGAAGACAGAAAGATTTACTTGCAGGATTTGTGTAATGGATGTCCTGTGATGATTATTAAGGCAAGCAAGCATTATCCTGCCAAGGACCAACTCCAATTCAAGAGTAATTAGCTATCACTCTAAGTTCTATTATTCTCGTTATTAAAGTTTTTGGGTGGATTAGTTCATAATGTGCTATGTGTTTTGAACATTTTTCATTTCTTTCCCTTTAGTCTTTTAACATATTGTTGATATAGTGGTGCCTTTTGAAGAACAACAAAAGGTTTTTTGAGTTAGACAGAACGGAGTCTTATCACTTGTCCAAATATCCTAGCAAATAGATACATACAATAGCTGTTTGAAAGGTGTCGATGTCGTCTGCTATCCTTTGGTTTCTCAATATATACTGCCACGGGCAATAGTATAACTCATACAGAACCATGGTGAAAGTGAGTATAGTCACTGCTTATTTCGACATAGGGGAGTTTACTACTTCAACCTTTTTACATTTGCTCTAATCTCATAAACCCAAGAATTTATTTACTGGATAGTGGGAATTGATAGGCTAAATCCCCACAATGTAGACTCGGTATATGAAAGACGAGCATGAATATAAAGAAAATTTGTATGGCAAATCAAGATTTGGCTCTACTTTTCCTGGCAATCAATTCGTGATTATTAGTTTGTTTCTTGTTGCAGAATTTGTGGTTCATCTGCTTGACAAAGTTATTGCAAGGTACCACTCCATTTCACTAGCATCTCTTTCAATACGGATGCATGTCTCTTTAATGAAGCACAGGTCATAAGTAGCTAGGCTTCTTTAGGTTCAGTACTTGGATAGTGATTATTCCTTTGAGGACACTGACTTTCAGTCCGAGTAGAGTAATGTCAGGTAGAATATTAAATATGCTCAGGCAATGTTAATACTGTGAACATGTTGCTTTAATTATGGATGGTTGTAGACTTGTAGTGCATTTCTTTTCATTTCTCTCTCTCTCTCTCTCTCTCTCTCTCTCTCTCTCTCTCACACACACACACACACACACACACACACACAACACACACACACAACACACAACACACACACACACACACACTCACTCATGCACAAATAAATTCAACTATGTACATATACGAGCCAAGATGTTAACATAATCCATTTGGTTTGCTTGTCTCAGCTCTTTCAGAGGAAGAGAAATCGGGAACGAAAAGTTGATTGGCATTCTTGATTTGCAACAAATTTCCTATAAAAATGTTGATGCACGTGGATTAATAACTGGATTTCAATTTCTACAGGTGACTACCTTTCATTTCCTATAAATCTGGTGTAATTATGACACCCTCCATGAAAGGGTGGGAAGAGACTCGAGAACAAACATATATTATGTGTTGCTGAAAATGCTTGGTCTCTGGGAGCATTTTCTGACTATAGTATTATGTGTTACTGAAAATGCTTTCTAAAAAACTTGTGCAGGCTTACTACCCTGAAAGGTTAGGAAAGCTCTTCATTCTAAACATGCCAGGCTTTTTTGTAAGTGTCTGGAGGATGGTTTCTCGCTTTCTTGAGAAGGCAACTGCAGAAAAGGTATGTTTTTTTTCATCCCTTCCTGAACAGAATAAATATCAGATGACTCAGATTGGTACCTATATGAAATCAAGCTGGTGAATGAATCTAGAAGAAGTTGGCTACTACCAATCGAATTTGATTGTGTTGTAAATGTACAAAAGTAATGTTGCAGCTTTTGAGCTATCTAAGTTAGTGAAGTGATTGCAGGTTGTAATAGTGAGCAATGAGAATGAAAAGAGAGAGTTCATAAGGGAAATAGGCGAGGAAGTCTTGCCGGAAGAGTATGGTGGTCGAGCAAAGCTTGTAGCTATTCAAGATGTTGAACTGACCCCGGTAGAGGATTGATTCTACAAATCAATGAGTTTAGGGCTCCGACATCACGGCCCCAACGGCAGCCCTGTATGCTAGGCTTTTACTCCACACTGTTAACCTGCTATACCCAGTTGTCAAGGTTAACTTTACTAGCAGGCAGTTTCAGCCTGCTTCTTTATAATATGAACTACTTCAGCAGTAATATGTTTTCATGGGATAGTTTTAAACTTTACAAAATGATGGATCAATTCAAGCTTGCTCTTATTTAGTTATTTACATCACTGCATGTTATTGTTATCATCCTAATAAATGACTACATGATTTTAAACTTGTGAACGAGTGAATCTAAACAATTTACTTTAAATCCAAACAATGTAATTCTTATACGATCAATTTTCTTTCTATCCAAAAAAATAACCTCTTTATAAATTTACTTTAATTTAAGTTATAAATCAACCTTTTAAAATCGATACCGATTTAATTTACGAATTGAAGTCTCCAAATTCATGATCATTTTTCATTCCCAACAACGTAAACCTTTCACATTTCAGAAAGTGAAAAACTGAAAGAAAGAATCCAAAGTCGATCACACGCGCATACTCGCACGTGTGCTATTTCAGCTACAGAATCACGGTCAATCAAAGTCGGTTAGTTTCTTTCTATTTTAAGGTACACAAGTCAGAGTTCCCCACAAGTCATACAAGTAGAAACAACCAAAGTAACACACTCACTTTCAGAACCCAAAACCCTTTTCCTCCCGCCGCCGCCGCCACTCCCCAACAAAAATGGCCGCCGCTTTCGCCAAAACCTCCATGTTCGGCGCCGCCGTCCGCATTCCCTCTCCCACCACCACCGCCACCAACTCCCGTTCCCCATTCCGCGTCCGGATGGCCCTCCAAGACTCCGGCCCCTCCATCGCCGTCGTTGGCGTCACCGGCGCCGTCGGCCAGGAATTCCTCTCCGTCCTCCACGACCGTGACTTCCCCTACCGCTCCATCAAAATGCTCGCCTCCAAGCGCTCCGCCGGCCAAAGCCTCTCCTTCGAAGGCCGCAGCTACACCGTCGAGGAGCTCACCGCCGACAGCTTCGACGGCGTCGACATTGCCCTGTTCAGCGCTGGTGGGTCCATCAGCAAAGAGTTCGGGCCTTTGGCGGTGGGGAAGGGGACGGTGGTGGTGGATAACAGCTCGGCGTTTCGGATGGAGGAGGGGGTCCCACTGGTGGTGCCGGAAGTGAACCCGGAGGCGATGGAGGGGATTAAGGCCGGAAAAGGGAAGGGGGCGCTTATTGCTAATCCGAATTGCTCCACTATTATTTGCTTGATGGCTGCTACTCCTCTGCATCGTCACGCTAAGGTTTTGTGATTTTGTTTTATTTGAAGTGGGTTGTGTTTTTTTATTGGATTTGGGTTTGGAGATGTGTAAAGTTTGGTGCTTTTGTGTGTTTTGGGGTTTGTTTGGCAATGGGGTATGGTGCTTGAAAGTTTGTTGCTTTATGAGTGTTTTGGAGGTGTGTGAAGTTGGTTGGTTTGTGTGTTTTGGTTACTTGACTGTGTTTGGTGCTAGAAAGTTTGCTGCTTTGTGTATTTTGGGGTTTGTTTGGAAATGGGGTATGTTATGGTGTTTTAAAGTTTGTTGTTTTGGGGGTTTATTTGGATAATGTGACTTGGAAATTTGGATTATGAGTGATTTGGAGGTATGTATAGTTGGTTGGTTTGTCCGTTTTGGTTTCGTGACTGTGTTTGGTGCTAGAAAGTGGGTTGATTTGGGGATTGTCAGGACTTTGGAGTTGTATGATGTTGCTTTGCTTTGTGTGTTTTGCTTACTTGAGTTTCCGTGGTTGGTTTGGGGTTGTTTTTGGATTTGGGATGGGTGTTGAGTTGGGGTTTTGTGTTGATGGGGTTGTGAATGGTGTTTTTCAGGTAAAACGGATGGTGGTTAGTACATATCAGGCTGCTAGTGGAGCTGGTGCTGCTGCTATGAGAGAGCTTGAGCAGCAAACTCATGAGGTTTCATTCTACTTTCGCCATGTTGTTGAATTGGTTGTCTTTGTATTGTTTTTATCTGTCAAGTTTAGCTGATGTGACTTTATATTTGTATTTAGGTTTTGGCAGGGAAGCCAGTAACTTGTGAGATATTTAATCGGCAGGTCTGTCTATCTTTTGCTCTGTGTGTGTTGTTCAAGTTTGTTTTCTGAAATGTAGTCGATTTTGTTCGTTTCCCATGATTTTTCATTGAACCACCTATTTCTGCTTTCATTCTTGCAGTATGCTTTTAATTTGTTTTCCCACAATTCAGCGGTTCTTCCAAATGGATATAATGAAGAGGAAATGAAACTAGTCAAGGAGACACGAAAAATATGGGTTAGTACCTTTACTAGTTTCTTATCACTCCCATAACAGTTATGTTGTTAATCAAGTTAAGTTAAGCAAGAGTAGTTTATTGGAAGTTAGATCTTCAGAATGAATATGATAACATATTGGTGTAGAACAGTAGATGTAATTTTGTTGATGTCCATGTGTACAGAATGACAAGGATGTCAAGGTAACTGCCACATGCATACGAGTTCCTGTAATGCGGGCACATGCTGAGAGTGTAAATCTTGAATTTGAGAATCCCCTTGATGAGGTAATACTACAATACTGTTATATATCCTTCATCAATGATAAAAAAATATATTGTTTGTTGATGACTAGTTTTGGTAGAGTAATCAAGGATATTCACATTGTAAATCTCCACCATTGTGGGAAGAGAAGTAGTCAGAATAAACTTGTAGATGATGTCATGGATATCATTGTTATTGATATTATTTTATACTGAGGAAAGACTTGCAAGAAGTTTTCTGTGGGTACGATTGGCTCTTCTACTACTATGAACATTGGTCTTTGCATATGCATGATGATTCTCGTATGTTCAATATTCTTAAGTCTCTAGGTTGTTCCTGTATCTAATTTACAATGGCTTGATCATGTGGATATAAGTCACTTTGCTCTTGTGCTCTCTTCTACTTCTTTCTCGTGCATAACATTACGATTGTCAATCACTCTAAACATTAAAAGTACCCAGGTGTAGCATTTGGTTTATCGTCTTCATCTCATAGAAGAAAATATTAGATATTATTTAAGGTGCTAAGATGCATGTGTACTTCAGTCTCTTTTGTCCATTGGATGGGTCATTGGGCTTGTGGTCTATAATTCTATATGACGAAAGGCAATCCTCTTACATTCAATGAACCAACCTTAATGAGCTTGAGCTTCAGCCCACCTCCCTGGTATGGCACAGCAAGGACATTTACTAGCTCGTAGCTGGCACTTTCTGCAGTAAACTTAATAATATGTTAACAAGTACAGTAGGCTTTATCTTTTCTATACTGTGAGTAGACTACTGTATTTCCATGCCTGTGTTCTAGTGATATGTGCATCAGTGCATGTCATGGTGTTTTTCGTGGGAAACTCGATCAATCACAATCACTGAAAAGCTGATTTGCAATAGATGGATTTTATTAATGTAATTAGTGCAGTTTTTTGTCCCATTCTTTCATCAGAAGTTTTGAGGTTTAAATTTGTTCGATGTCCAGGACACTGCAAGGGATATTCTGAAGAAGGCTCCTGGTGTGGTGGTTATAGATGACCGTGCAGCTAATAACTTCCCTACACCTCTGGAGGTGTCAAACAAAGATGATGTTGCCGTTGGCAGAATCCGCCGTGATGTGTCCCAAGAGGGCAACTATGGGTAAGACTAATATAACTTAGTCTTACAGTACATGTTCTAATTTTGATTGCATATTTAACAAGCCACTAATGGGAATGTCTGGGCAGGTTGGACATCTTTGTCTGTGGTGATCAAATACGCAAGGGAGCTGCACTCAATGCTGTTCAGATTGCTGAGCTGTTGCTATGATTTCAATGGTGAGGTTTCTCACCATCTAATCTATTTGCCGAGATGAAGCGATCTGAGATCTTTTTAGCTGTGCTTTAGTCTTTAGATGGGGTTGTGAGGTGAGATGGAGCAAATCCAAGCAGTTTTTGTAGACTAGTTATTCATTTTCAAATGCAACTGTTAACGTAACATCCTTCCATTTGGAGGAGATTTTGTTATAATAAACTTGTAATTTAAGACTGTTCTGAATCTTTTGATTAAAGTGTATGACAAAACTAAATTGGTTTCTTGTGAGTCAGATGTTGAGAAGTGAGGGAGGTTTTTCAAAAATATCGCCTTTAGTAACCAGTTTAGTTGAGTAGCCATGAATTCTGAGTTTCTGACCGAGTTTATTTCAACTTTTAAGCATGAAGATAGTTAGAATGTAAAAAGCTGCTTTGAACACGAACACAGCAGTTAGTGCCAGACCCAAAATCTAAATACTGATTGCTCGTAAATTCAGAGTTTCAGGCCATCAAAAGAACAGAATCATTGCTTGTATAGGACATTCTATGAAATACTAATTAGCCTTGATCTTGTACTCTTGTAGGAATAGTGTGTGAAGCTTTTACATTAGGCTTGCCAGCCAAGGTTAGTCCAATCGCTTAGTCTGTGAAGGGAATCTATGATGATGCCAAAGTGCTATTGCTAGCTCCAACCTTCCAGGTTCCAACTCCTTTCCGAGCAAGTTCATCTATCCGTTCCAACTCCTTTCCGTGCAAGTTCATCTATCCTAAAACCACTCTTTATTGCTAACTTTTAAATTCTAGGCACTGTTTTAGTCTTGTTCATTTTCACTCATTCAAGATGCTCACTGGTCTAAACCTTGCTCAACAAGGAGTGAAAGTGAAGTTCATCATCATGGGGAACATAGGTACCCACTGTCCTTTTCCCGCTTGTTGAGATTCTAGAAGATTCATGGCCTCAACTTCTCATAAGGGTTTAGGCATTGGGGTTCATCGGTCCCTTTACTTCCAGAACATTCTTGGCCAAAATCTTCACTTTCAACATCAACTAAACAAACAAAATAAAGTGGACAAAGGGTAATCAAATAATCCTAGTAGCCTAGTGTACCATATTTTGTCAATTACATTATTATCAACCAACAATCTTAATTGGATGTAATCTTAGTTTAAGCATTTAATACTGTAGCATCCTTAACAGAAATTATGTGCTTGCTACGTGTCGAAAGGTGATTCCACTCCTCAAACTGACCAGTGACAGTCATTTCTGCCAAGCATAAGATCATGACAGAGGCAAGATTCTGTACACTAAGCATAACTGCCATGACAAGTTGTGGCCAAAAGAAAAAAAGAAACAAAGAAAAAAACAGAACTGCCATGACAAGTTATTTACACTGGGGGAAACTTGAGGACCAATCTTTGACCTCTGAGCTCTTTTCCTTCCTATAAATATTGGCTTCATGAGCTTTGCTTCATCCACAGAAATCAGCATTGTTACCCCTGAGCTTACATTCAAAAGTCAATGTGAGCTTACATTCTTTTAGCTTTTTTAGTTGTCTTCTTGTCAATTGAGATTGTAGTGTTATGTCATTGCATTTTCTTTCAAATCTTTTGCTGTGTTCTGCATTCCCTTTACTGTTACTAGTTGAGAGTTACTAATTCTAGTTTTTACTTTGAAACAGCAATTGCCATTATCAACTAGTCACCATGGCCAAGACAGTGTCCTTGTATGGATTTCCCACTGTGGAGTCTCCAGAAGCAGTGACAAAATTTCTGGAGGAGTATACTGGAGAAGGAACTGTTCTCTCTGTGAATGTTCTTCCTCCAAAAGATGGCGCATCAAGATTGTCTGCCATAGTTCAATTCACAACAACAGAATGCGCTGAAAAAATACTTGCATCAGCCGATGATCAAAGCCTGTGGTACGGAGAGTCTTATCTGAAAGCTCGAGAATGGAAGACATCAACAGTCTTGGAAGAACTTGTGACACTTCACTTTGGATGCAAGATATCTGAGGAGAAGTTTTCGGTGCTTTGGACAAAATCAGATGTTTCGGTGACATTTGGGATGGAACTGAAAAATGTGCACTTGACTTTCTCGAACGATGGTGTAGAATACAAGCTGGAGCTCCCATATGATACTATTTGCAGGATTGAGCTGCATTGTCCATGTGATCAATTTAGAAAGTTTCTTCTCATCCAGGTTTGTCAAAGTTCTTATTGCCTTTTCTGCTATTTGCTGCAGATCATATATCGTTTATATACTTCCACTTAAATCTGAGTAACTTCTAACTTCAGCTAGCATCAAATATACTTCCACTTAAATCTGAGTAACTTATAACTTCAGCTAGCATCAAGCTCATTATCTTGCAAAATAAACTATATTCTATGGAATTTACATTTTATGAGTTATACCAGTAATGAATACTCCTGGGGTGTGCTTAAGCATCAATATTTTATAGGATTTATAGACTCATGTTGTATTTTACATAAAACGCAGTGACTTCTAGCACTGGATAATATACAGAAATATGGTCTCTCAGAGGGAAATTTAGGTCTGATGTCAATTTAATCACTATTTTCAGCTCTAAACTTATGATAAAGTGTGAGTATTTGAGCACTACCTATCACATTATAAATATTTTGATGCTTTGAGTGCTAAACTTTGTGTCACCTAGAGAAAATATCTAACATTTTTTCGTCATCCTCTTCTTGCCAGTTACGTGGTGCCCCTCGGATTTATAAGAAAGATGTAACTGTGAAAAATCAATGGGTTCGAGAAGTTGATTTTACTCCATCATGCTGCATTGGGCAATCCTCTTCTCTATGCTTGGAACTTCCATTTGAGTGTTCCCTTCCTGATCTACACAAGAGTTGTGTGCAGTATATAGAGAATGAGGGACAGTTTGGCCTGAAGAAAGGTAACAGTTTCTCTGGAAGTTCAGCTCTTGGTCCTATTCTGGCTCCACCCCTAGGCATTAACTTGCCATACAAAATCCTGTTCAAGATAAATTCATTGGTTCAGTATGGTTGTATTCCCGGGCAAGCTCTTGATGTCAATTTTTATAACCTAGTAGATCCTACTAGTATAAGAATTGAATATATAGAGTGTGCCCTGGACAAGCTGTTCAACTCCAAGGAGTGCTGCTATGAACCTGTAAGGTGGCTTCTTAAGCAGTACAACATGTACAAGGCATGCAAGCGGATCCCTCAGTCACCAGCTATTACTTTAGATGAAGGCTTTGTCTATGTACACAGAGTTCTTATCACACCAACTAAAGTATACTTCTGTGGTCCAGAGGTAAATCTCTCCAACCGTGTTTTAAGGAATTATCCTGAAGATATTGACAATTTTCTTCGAGTTTCATTCGTTGATGAGGACTTGGGGAAGATGAGGTCTGTAGACTTGAGTCCGCGGACACGTTGTGCAGAAGAGGAAAGAAGAACCAGAGTTTATGAAAGGATACTTTCTGTTCTAAGAGATGGGATAGTGATTGGTGAGAAGAAGTTTGAGCTTCTAGCATTTTCGGGTAGTCAGTTGCGACAGAATTCTGCATGGATGTTTGCTTCCAGAAAGGGACTTACTGCACAAGGGATAAGAGACTGGATGGGAGATTTCAGTCACATAACAAATGTGTCTAAATATGGTGCCAGGCTTGGTCAGTCTTTCAGCTCATCCTGGGAGACTTTTAGTGTTGGATCGGATGAAATTGAAGCAATTCCTGATGTAGAAATTAAAAGAAACGGAACCAATTATTGCTTCTCTGATGGAATTGGGAAGATATCTGCTGATTTTGCTGAAAGAGTGGCAAGAAAATGTGGGAAAAGTTCTACTCCATCCGCCTTTCAAATCCGCTATGGTGGCTACAAAGGTGTTGTGGCAGTTGATCCAACATTGTCAAAGAAGCTGGCATTGAGAAAGAGCATGTGCAAGTTCAAATCACTCAACACAAAGTTAGATGTCATAACATGGACCAAGTACCAGCCATGTTTCCTCAATCGTCAACTGATCACCCTTTTGTCCACCCTTGGAGTTAGGGATCGTGTTTTTGAGAAGAAGCAGAATCAAGCAATGGATCAGTTGGAAGGGATTCTAAATGATCCGCTGAAAGCACAGGAGGCACTGGGATTGATGTTTCAAGGAGAGGCCACCAACATTTTAAAGGAAATGCTGAATTGTTACAAGCCAAATGCAGAGCCGTTTCTCTCATTGATGCTGCAGTCATTATGTGCATCAAAACTTGCAGAACTTCGGAGCAAAACAAGGATTTTTGTTCAAAAAGGAAGATCTCTGATGGGATGTCTAGATGAAACTGGGACATTGGAATATGGTCAGGTATTTGTGCAATGTTCTCACCATGCTATCTTCACTGGCAACAAAACATCCTCAGCCGCAAGCCAAGGCAATTTTACTGTTGAGGGTAAAGTAGTTGTTGCCAAAAACCCTTGTGTACACCCTGGAGATGTGCGTGTTCTTATGGCTGTGGACGTGCCAGCGCTACAGCACATGGTCGATTGTGTTGTGTTCCCACAGAAAGGAAAAAGGTAACTTTCAGATTGCTTAATGCTTAGTCTTTCTTGAATGTTGCTATTAATTTGTTGCCTCCACTAGTGACTATATATACTGATTGCAACTTTTCTTTTCCCACTAAATAGGCCTCATCCTAATGAATGCTCAGGCAGTGATTTAGATGGAGATGATTACTTTGTTAGCTGGGATCATGATCTGATTCCTCCTCGGCAAACTAAACCGATGAACTATACTCCAGCACCAACTGTGGAATTGGATCATGACGTTACGATTGAGGTATTGTAAATTTTTGAATATCAGGTGTAGTTGGTATGTATACTCAAACATGACATGCATGATTTGATAGTTGATACTTTGTTCTGCTGTGTTACATTTCAGGAAGTCGCGGAGTCTTTTACCAACTACATTGTAAATGACAGCTTGGGCATCATTTCAAATGCACATCTTGTCACTTCAGATACTGAAGCACAGAAGGCTATGAGTTATAAATGTCTTAAGCTCGCCAAGCTCCACTCTCATGCTGTTGACTCTCCTAAAACTGGTGTGATAGTGAGACTGCCACCTAGTCTGCGCGTAAAAGCGTACCCAGATTTCCTGGAAAAGACAGACGCATCCACCTACGAGTCCAAGCGTGTGATTGGGAAGCTTTACCGACAGGTGAAAGATATTGCGCTAGGATCACAACACTCTTTTAAGTCCTTCACCAGGGAAGTAGCTAGGTGGTTTTATGATCCTGACATGGAGGTAGATGGATTCGAAGATTACATCGATGATGCCATGAGATACAAAAGTGAGTATGACTACAAGCTGGGAAAGCTGATGGACTATTATGGTATTAAAACTGAAGCTGAAATACTGAGTGGAAACATCACCAATGTATCAAAGTTCTTCAACAAGAGGAAGGACTTGGAGTCGATTAACTATGCTGTGAGGTCACTGAAGAAGGAAGCAAGGACATGGTTTTTCGAGAAGCCAAGTACTTGTGATGATCCATCAGATTTCGGAACTGACATCAGTATGTATGCAGCTAAAGCATCAGCATGGTACCATGTCACATATCATCATCGTTACTGGGGTTACTACAACAAAGGTATGGCAAGAGACCATTTCCTGAGTTTTCCATGGTGTGTTTTCGACATTCTCATCAAAATCAAGAGGTATCACAAAAGTAGAAGTCATCACCGAAGAGCCATTACTTGGCAGTCTACTAGCATCAGTGTGCCTGCTTGAGAATTGTATATTAATCCGCAGCTATTGTATATTTCCTTTAATTTGAAGTCGGGTATGTAATCAATAATTAGGAACTTGATTGCCCAATCTGTGGGTAACTTATTCTATTCTGTATTATGTTGATCAAATTTTAAAGTTTACCTCAAACAGATGAGAACGAGGTGAGAATAAGACATCATATTATTTATGGTTTATTTAGAGCGTACCTGTGGACGTGGATGAAGATACTCAAAATATATTTAAATATAACAGCGGGCAAAGCTCAAGGGTGGTGGAATGCAAGTACTTCCATTAAACCTGAACTTGTACATTTTGTGTCAAATAACTTTCCCTCAAATATCATCATGCTGATCAAAAATTTTTATTTCCGTCTTACTTTTCTTGTTGTTGGGTCCATTCAATTCTTCCATATCTCCAGCCGATCAAGTACGTACTTGAAGAGTGTGTTTCCTTCAGCCACTAGCGGCACTCCTCTGCAGTCCCCTGAAGGATGAGCAAGCTGCCATGCAAGTAGCTTCCGTTGCTGCCAGTGAATGCATTTGCATGTTAAACTTTTAGCTCTACGGCAACTCTTTATGGTGTGCTGGAATTAGAATGTAATGAATCTTGGTTCACCTCTTCCGCATGAATAAACTTGGAAATTAAGTTCAACACGAGTTTTCACTGAATGTAAAACTTGGTAATTAAGTTCGACACGAGTTTTCACCGAATGTAAAAAGCTGCTATGAAGATGAACACATCAGCTAGTGCCATGTTGGCTGATCCTATTCAACACAAGGATTCCCAGTGAAGAAAGGAAAAAACTGATACAAGATCTGAAAGTTCAAGTGTTGATCACAAGTCTGCATAATCAGAGGTATTACCTCAAGGATTACATGTACTGAGTTTTTCACTGGATCGTTTATGGTAAGTTAATCTCTTTATCTGTTAATTATCTTGAGTGAACAATTTCTGGTAAAAATCTTATGTTTAGGATTTTTCATATCAGGTTCTTTAGAGTGCTTATTTGCAGGATCTCTAATTATTTTAGGATATTTGACTTGGTGATTTTCCAAATCAAGTACATTAGAACTTGTTATCTGCATAAATCTTGCTTATCTGGTTTTGTATGTCTATGTGCTTCATCATTGGCTTCAGCATGATCAGAAAATTGAATTGCATATTTTAAATGGCTTTGTTATAACAGTAAACTGGTATATCAGTTTTGGAAAGTGCACAACAGATGTAACATGATTGCTTCCTATCTGAAATGATTTGTGATCTGGTCATTGAATGGCATCAGTTAAGGGGGAGTATTTTCATACTCTATAAATTGCTTCTGCTGCTTTTAGAAAGGCAGGCTTTTTGTATACTTTGTAGAAGATATGTGTTAACATTGCTCTTGAGTGGTTTTTCTGTTGACACTCATATTACAAATTGTCTGTGTGTGTTTACCTATCAACTAAATATCTCCTTCTTACTTGCAGATGGATTGCATTTGAGATTGTTGAAATCTGGTTTGGTGGAAGAGGAGAAACTGGTTGTGAATCAAAACCAAGGAATCCTGACTGTACAAGGAATAGTCGAACTTCCAACTGAAAGTGATACAGTTTCAGTGCTGCTGCATATTTACTGATTGTGTATAAGAATCAGTTGTAACATAATCTAGTTGTGTGAGAACTAGTATAGCTAAATGTGAGAGATCTCAGTTTGGCATGTCAGTTTCCTTTGTTAAGGTTACTTGATCTTCTCTACTTGTGTAAGAAGTAAGAAGAGAGAATTGTGTTCAACATTGTGTAGTTGAGTGAGAATTACACTTTGTATTCAGTTGTTCAAGATTAATAGAATAATCTTGCTTGGTGCCTTTTTCCCTCATTGAGGTTTTTGCACCAAGCTTTTGATATCTGTGTTTCTCATTGCATTTTAGCCATTTCTATACTTACACATCAGTTAGTGCCAGACCCAAAATCTAAATACCGATTGCTCATCATTCAGAGTTTCAGACCATCAAAAGAACAGAATTATAGCTTGTATAGGACATTGTATGAAATACTAATTAGCATTTTCATTCCTTGATCTTGTACTCTTGTAGGAATAGTGTTTGAATCCTTTACATTAGGGATTAGGCTTGCCAGCCAAGGTTGGTTAGTCCAATCGCAGTCTGTGAAGGGAATCTATGATGATGCTAAAGTGCTATTGCGGGCTCCAAGCTTCCAACTCCTTTCAGAGGAAGTCTATCTATCCAAAAAGCACTCTTTGTTGCTAACTTTCAGATTCTAGGCACTGTTTTAGTCTTATTCATTTTCACTCACCCAAATTAAGGATAAGACTAAACCTTGCTCGCTGCTCGCTGGTCTAAACCTTGCTCAACAAGGAGTGAAGTTCAGCATCCCCCTTGGTGAGATTCTAGAAGATTCATGGCCTGAACTTCTCGTAAGGGTCAAGGCATTGAGGTTCATCGGTCCCTTAACTTCCAGAATATTCTTGGCCAAAATGTTCACTTTCAACATCAACTAAACAAACAAAATAAAGTGGACAAAGGGTAATCAAATAATCCTAGTGAACTAGTGTACCATATTTTGTCAATTACATTATTATCAACCAACAATCTTAATTGGATGTGTAATCTTAGTTTAAGCATTTAGTACTTTAGCATCCTTAACAGAAATTATGTGCTTGCTACGTGTCGAAAGGTGATTCCACTCCTCAAGCTGACCAGTGACAGTCATTTCTGCCAAGCATGAGATCATGACAGAGGCAAGATTCTGTAGACTAAGCATAACTGCCATGACAAGTTATGGCCAAATGAAAAAAACAGAACTTCCAATCTGCCATGACAAGTTATTTACACTGTGGGAGATGTACTTGAAACTTGACGACCAACCTTTGACCTCTGAGCTCTTTTCCTTCCTATAAATATTGGCTTCAGGAGCTTTGCTTCATCCACAGAAATCAGCATTGTTACCTCTGAGCTTACATTCCAAAGTCAATGTGAGCTTCGCCTTACATTCTTTTAGCTTTTTTAGTTGTCTTCTTGTCAATTGAGATTGTAGTGTTATGTCATTGCATTTTCTTTCAAATCTTTTGCTGTGTTCTGCATTCCCTTTACTGTTACTAGTTGAGAGTTACTAATTCTAGTTTTTACTTTGAAACAGCAATTGCCATTATCAACTAGTCACCATGGTCAAGACAGTGTCCTTGTTTGGATTTCCCACTGTGGAGTCTCCAGAAGCAGTGACAAAATTTCTAGAGGAGTATACTGGAGAAGGAACTGTTCGGTGTGTGAATGTTCTTCCTCCAAAACGTAGAGGATCAAGATCATCTGCCATAGTTCAATTCACAACTGCAGAATGTGCTGAAATAATACTTCCATTAGCCGATGATCGAAGACTCTGGTATGGAGAGTCTTATCTGAAAGCTCGAGAATGGAAGGGTCACATAGCACCAAGATCAACAGCCATGGCCACCATCTCAGAGATCCCTCCCGAGACCAACAACCCTCCTACCAACCCCCCTACCACCAATGCTCCTGTCAACACCACTACCCAAACAGTTATCAATACCACAACTGCCAATTTTCTCACAATCAAGCTGGACCCCAACAATTATTCCTTGTGGCTTGCCCAAATCACTCCACTCCTCGAAAGTAAAAACCTTATGGGTTTTGTCAATGGCACCAAACTTTGTCCTCCGGCGTTTCTGCGCTCTGCATCTGGAGAACTCACAGATGCTATTAATCCGGCTTATGAAGAATGGATGGCCACCGATCAAATGATTCTCGGCTGGATCAATGAATCCTTAACCCCCTCAGTGTTGTCCACAGTCTCCCGCTCCATCTCATCTCACACAACATGGGCCTCTCTCTCTCGCCGATATGCTTCACCAAATCATAATCGGATTCTTCAGCTATGCAGCACACTCCTTCGCACAACACGAGGAGATTTGTCCATCTCTGACTACTTAGACAAGATCAACCAAGTGGCTGATACACTTGCACTCTCTGGCCATCCTGTTGCTGATGAAGATCTCATATCCATTATTATGAACAACGTCGGACCCCTGTATGAACACACTATTAGTTCTGCCCAAGCTCGCGACACACCGATTACCTATGATGGTTTGGAGGCCCTTCTCTTGGCTGCTGAGAGCAGGTTGCGCAACCACAACATCATAACCCTTGAATCTGCTCCTACAGCTTTGGTCACAAACCACTCCTCCACCGGCGGTTCCCGTGGTTGTGGTTCATTCAATAGCTCTCCAAGAGGCCGTGGCAATTATTCTCCACGGGGGTCTTTCTCTGGACCCTCTTCCTACAGCCGGGGTTCCAACTTTCCAACTCATCGCTTCTCTGCCATGGCTGCCGCTGCTACATCACCCCAATCCTCCTCCTCGGCCTGGCTCCTTGACACGGGTTCTAATACCCATATTACCAATGATCCCAATGCTCTCACTAATGCTCGTTCATACAACGGCACAGACACTGTCAGTGGTGTTGTTTCTGGCCCAGGTTTGCAGATCTCCAATGATATAGAACAGATGGCAATAGAGATTGAAGAGCAGATCGATCGAAACAAGTCCAAACCTGGTTTACTCAAGATTTGGCGTTCGGTGTCCGATTGACTATTATGATACATTTCTGGAAGCGGAACGACTCAATGAACCAAACTCGTCGCTTTGCCACGATATATGGGCTTTTTAGACCATCTGAGTCCGTTTAGGCCTTCAAAATACAGATATACTTGTTTTCAACAATTATTTTTAATAGTTTGTTTTGAAGTTGGTTTTCTTTTAATCCGTAGGCTTTTAGGTTTTGATGTTAGTTACTCTAGGGTTTATTTGCTCATATATAAGGAGCCTTTATCAGTTGTAGTTGTCAACTTTCATATTAATAAAACCTTTGAGTTTATCTCAATTTTCTGGTGGATTCCAGGTTCTCTTATGGATTCGAGAAAACCAGACTTGTGGATTCAAATCGCCGTTGGTGGATTCCAACGTTCATATTTCTGCTGCATCAATTGGTAATCAAAGTGGTTTTGTTCCTGTGATTATCAATTTGTATTCATGGGTGACGAAGCTCCTATTACTCAAGAAGAGTTCAATGCTCAGAATGAACGTCTCAATGCTCAGAATGAACACCTCAATGTTCAGATGGGAGAAATTCGACAATTGTTGCTTGGCTTGAACAACAACAACAACAACGACCTTAATTGTGGGAGGCATCAACAACGTGTTGTTGAGCGTGTTGTGGAGGATGATGACTCAGATTCGGAGGAAGAGTTGTCGGTTCTTGGTGATGATCAGATCAATCAAACTGATTACAAGATGAAGGCTGAAATTCCAACCTTCTCAAGACATCTGAAAATTGAAGAATTCCTTGATTGGCTGGTGGAAGTTGACAGATTCTTCGACATGATGGAAGTGCAGGAATCAAAGAGAGTTAAGATGGTCGCTTTCAGGCTGAAGAGTAGTGTTGTTGTATGGTGGGATCAATTGCAGCAAACTCGTCGGAGACAAGGAAAGACCGATTCAAACATGGTGGAGAATGCAGCAGTTGTTGAGGGATCGGTTTTCTCCAGCGGATTACGAGCAATTGCTCTATCGCATGTACATGAATTGTGTACAAGGCAATAGAACAGTAGATGAGTACACAAATGAGTTCTTGAGGTTGGCAGAACGCAATCAATTGGGGGAGTCAGAGACGCAAAAAGTGGCAATATATCTTAGTGGATTGAGACCTTCGATTCAAGAGAAAATTGGTTTACAAACTGTGTGGACCATCGCTGAGGCTCAGAATTTGGCATTGAAGGCAGAGCTAATGGAGAAAGCGAAAAAGACCTATTCCAATGTTGAGAGAGGAAGACAGATCCTATACCTGATAGGGTTCTTGGCCCTTTCAAAGGAGGAGAAAGCTGTGCAGGGTTGTTGAGAAGATGAAGAACCCTAAACAAAACCCAAAAACCAATCCTTATGCAAAACCTACTGGAGATATATGTTATCGTTGCAAGAAACTTGGGCATCGTTCCAATGTTTGCCCCGAACGAAAGAAGTTGAATATAGTGGAGAACGAAGGGGAAGTCAATGAAGATGAAGAAGATAGAGAAGATGATGGCTATAGTGGGGCTGAGTTTGCAATTGAAGAGGTTTGGAACGGGTGACTTTAGTGCTGCAGAGGATCATGTTGGCACCAAAGGAAGAGGGACAACGCCACAACATATTTCGTTCTGCATGTTCTATGAATAACGAAGTATGTCAAGTGATTGTGGACAATGGAAGCTATGAGAACTTTGTGTCGCAGAAATTGGTGGAGTTTTTGAAGCCGCCTACAGAACCTCATCCTAGGCCTTATAAACTAGGCTAGGTGAAAAAAGGACCTTAAGCAGAAGTTACAACAACATGCAGGGTGCCTATTTCCATTGGGAGACACTATCGTGATGAGGTGACTTGTGATGTTGTTGATATGGATGTCTGTCACATATTGTTGGGGAGGCCTTGGCAGTATGATCTGGATGTCACTCATAAGGGCAGGGATAATGTGATGTTGTTTACATGGAAGGAGCACAAGATTGCTATGGCTCCGTTAATCAATTCTGAAGGCCCCAAGAAAGGAAATTCGAGTTTTCTCACCATTAGCAACAACGATTGTGAGTTGAATGAGGCCATAAAAGAATCCAAAACCATTTTTCCTATAGTGGTTAAGGGATTGATGGCAGTAGATCAAGAAGCAAGGGGAGAGATTCCGAAGGAGGTTTGGGAACTGTTAAAAGGATTTAAGAAGTTAATTGTTGATGATACCCTTACTGAGTTGCCACCCATAAGAGACATTCAACATCAAATAGACTTCATTCTAGGAGCTAGCCTACCTAACCTGCCACATTACCGGATGAGCCCTAAGGAGTGTGAGATCTTAAGGGAGATTATTGAAGATCTGCCAAAGAAGGGGTTTATTCGAGAGAGTATGAGCCCTTGTGCGGTTCCTGTTTTGCTAGTACCTAAGAAAGGAGGACCATGGAGGATGTGTGTGGACAATAGAGTCATCAACAAGATAACAATCAAGTACGGGTTTCCTATCCCACGCCTCGAAGACATGCTTGATGAGTTGAATGGTTCCAAGTGGTTCTCGAAGATAGATTTGAGAAGTGGATATCACCAGATTCGAGTCAAACTTGGAGATGAGTGGAAAACGGCGTTCAAGACCAAAGATGGGTTATATGAGTGGTTGGTAATGCCTTTTGGATTGTCCAATGCTCCTAGCACCTTCATGAGACTTATGAATCAAGTTCTTCGTCCTTTCATTGGAACCAGGGTTGTTGTTTATTTTGATGATATCCTTATTTATAGTAAGTAGAAAAGCGAGCACCTAGAGCATGTGAGACAAGTTCTTGAGATGCTACGGGATAACAAGTTGTACATCAACCTAAAGAAGTGTACTTTTTGCACCAATAAGTTACTGTTTTTGCGCTTTGTGGTTTGAGAGGATGGTATACAGGTTGATGAAGAGAAGGTACGTGCAATTAGAGATTTCAGTACCATCACTACACCAATTACTGAATGCATGAAGAAAGGCAAGTTTCATTGGGGTGAAGAGCAAGAGCAGAGTTTTGCACTTATCAAAGAGAAGTTTTGTACCGCACCGGTTTTGGCTCTTCCAGACTTTGACAAGATATTCAAGGTCGAATGTGATGCTAGTGGTGTTGGAGTGGGGGTTGTCTTGTCCCAAGAAAAGAGGGCAGTGGCTTTCTTTAGCAAGAAGTTGAGTGAAGCTCGCCAAAAATAGAGTACCTATGACCAAGAGTTCTATGCAGTAGTGAGGGCTTTAAGGCAGTGGGAGCATTATTTGATCTAGAGGAAGTTTATTTTGTTCACTGATCATCAAGCTTTGAACAGTCAAAAACATGTGAACAAGATGCATATCAGGTGGGTGACGTTCTTGCAGAAATTTCCTTTTGTGATCAAGCATAAATCTGGAACACTCAACAAGGTGGCAGATCTATTGAGCAGGCGAGCTAGTTTGTTGGTTACTTTGTCTCAAGATGTAACTGGTTTTGACTTTTTGAAGGAATTATATGAGGCAGATGATGATTTCAAGCAGGTTTGGGAGCAGTGTGTTAGCAAGAAACAACTAGTTGCTGGTTTCCTTATCCATGAAGGTTATTTGTTTCGTGGCAATAAGCTATGTGTGCCCAAATCTTCTTTGAGAGAGAAGCTGATTCGTGATTTGCATGGGGGAGGATTAAGCGGTCACTTTGGGAAAGACAAGACAACTACAAGCTTGGAGGAGCATTATTACTGGCCTCAATTAAAGCGAGATGTCAGCAATATTGTCAGGAAGTGCTATGTTTGTCAGGTATCTAAAGGTCAGTCCCAGAATATTGGTCTTTACATGCTTTTACTCGTTCCTGATGATATTTGGCAAGATGTTTCTATGGACTTTGTATTGGGTTTACCTCAGACTCAAAGAGGAGTGGATTCTGTGTTTGTGGTGGTGGATAGATTTTCAAAGATGAGTCACTTCATTCCTTACAAGAAAACTGCAGATGCTGTGAATATAGCCAAACTGTTTTTAAGGGAGCTAGGTTGTTCGATTGCATGGAGTGCCTAAGTCCATCACTTTCGACCGTGATACAAAGTTTTTGAGCCACTTTTGGCTAACATTATGGAGGCAGTTTGGAACAACTTTGAAGAGGAGTACTACAGCTCACCCCCAAACAGATGGGCAAACTGAAGTTACCAATAAGAGTTGGGAAATATGATCAGGAGCGTCTGTAAGCCGAAGCAATGAGATCTTGCCTTACCTCAGGTAGAATTTGCTTACAACTATTCTATGCATAGTGCCATTGGCAAGTCACCTTTCTCTGTGGTCTACACTTCTGCCCCACGACATGTAGTAGATTTGGCAAAGTTGCCAAGAGGTCAGGGAGTTAGTGATTCTGCAATTAAAATGGCAGAGAGAGTTCAAACAGTTCAAGAAGAGATAAAGGCAACGTTGGAGGAGACAAATGCAAGTATAAGCATGCTGTCGACAAGCACAGACGTGGTGTTTAAGGAAGGGGATTCAGTCATGGTCTTCCCAAGGAAAGAGAGGTATCCTGTTGGCACTTCTAACAAGCTGAAACCCAAGAAATATGGGCCATTCAAAGTATTGAAGAAGATTAATGATAATGCTTATGTTATTGATCTACATGTTTCCATGGGGATTTCAAATTCTTTTAAGAATTAAATTCAGTTTACCCCCATGAGGTTTGGGAGTAACTTCATGTTAATCCTTATACTTTCAATTTCATCAGTATACCCCTCAAACTTTTGAATTTTCCTCAAGCGTGACCCATGTCCTATATTCTGTCTAAATCGGACGTTAACTGCTGATAATTTTAACCTTAACTGTAAGACCCGTATCTAAAATTTGGGCAAATCAGACCTTATATGTTCAAATTGGACCTTAACTGCTAATAATTAACGGTCAATTTAAACGGATTATGAGAATTTAGGCATGACAGACAGAAATTGAAGAGTTCGAGGGGTAAACTGATGAAAATAAAAGTGTAGGGACTAACATGAAATCACCCCCAAACCATAAAGGGGTAAACTGAATTTAATTCTTCTTTTAATGTTGCTGATCTGCATGAATTTCATGAGGATGATTCTCTTTCTGCTGATAATAACTCGGGGTCGAGTTCTTCTGAAGTGGAGGAGACTGATATAGAACAGATAGCGATAGAGATTGAACAGCAAATCGATCGAAACAAGTCCAAACCCGGTTTGCTCCAGATTTGGCGTTCGGTGTCCGATTGACTATTATGATACCTTTTTGGAAGCAGAACGGCCCAACGAACCAAACTTGTCACTTCGCCACGACGTATGGGTTTTTTAGGTCATCCGAGTCCATTTAGGCCTTTAAAATACAGATTTACTTGTTTTCAACAATTATTTTTAGAATTAAATTCAGTTTACCCCCTTGTGGTTTGGGGGTGACTTCATGTTAGTCCCTACACTTTTATTTTCATCAATTTACCCTCTTGAACTCTTCAATTTCTGTCTGTCGTGCCCAAATTCTCATATTCCGTTTGAATTGACCTTTAATTATCAGCAGTTAAGGTCCGATTTGGACATATAAGGTCCGATTTGCCCAAATTCTAGATACTGGCCTTACAGTTAAGGTTAAAATTATCAGCAGTTAACATCCGATTTGGACAGAATATAGGACATTTGGTCACGCTTGAGGAAAATTCAAAAGTTTGAGGGGTAAACTGATGAAATTGAAAGTATAGGGATTAACATGAAGTTACTCGCAAACTTCATTGGGGTAAACTGAATTTAATTCTTATTTTTAATAGTTTGTTTTGGATTTGGTTTTCTTTTAATCCGTGAGCTTTTAGGCTTTGATGTTAGTTGCCCTAGAGTTTATTTGCTCCTATAGAAGGAGCCTTTATCAGTTGTAGTCATCAGCTTTCATATTAATAAAACCTTTAAGTTTATCTCAATTTTCTAGTGGATTCCAGATTCTCTTATGGATTCTAGCACTTCCTCTCCAACGGCGGCTACCGGGCATGATCCAAATCCTCTCACAGTGACTACTACCACAACCACACAATCTGCTCAACCACAAGCCCATAACTCAAGCCTACCAACAGCAAACCAATCCAACCCAACTCCATTCCCCATAATCTCACAAGTGACGGCTCGATGGAGCGATACAAAGCCCGGCTGATTGCCAAGGGCTTTCAGCAGCAAGAAGGTATTGACTATGGTGAAACATTCAGTCCGGTAATCAAACACTCTTCCATTCGATTAATTTTAGCTATTGCTGTCTCTTTTGGCTGGACTATAAGACAATTGGATGTGCAAAATGTCTTCTTACATGGATATTTGTCAGAAGATGTCTATATGCAGCAACCCCAAGGTTTTATTGATTCCTAGTATCCCAAACATGTTTGCAAACTACGGCGAAGCTTGTATGGCCTCAAACAAGCCCCTCATGCTTGGTTCTCTTGTTTCTCTGCCTATTTGGAAGAATTGGGGTCCACTGCCTCTCATGCCGATTCCTCTCTTTTCACTTATCACTCAGGCTCTATCAAGCTTTATCTTCTGATATATGTAGATGATATCCTCATTACTGGTACTCATCTTGATCACATCAACACTCTCATTGCCAATTTGGGTTAACTTTTCTCAATGAAGGACTTGGGCCATTTGCACTATTTCTTGGGAATTGAAGCAGACGCTCCTCCAGTGGCCTTGCTCTCACACAAACAAAGTACACTTTGGATCTTCTCCATCAGACCAATATGACTGATGTACAACCTGCTTCTACACCAGCAAGTAACAAGCGTCTTAGCATCACTGATGGAACTCCTCTTCCAGATGGCACTCAGTATCACAGCGTGGTAGGAGCCCTGCAGTATTAAACCATCACTCGACCTGATATCTCTTATGCTATTAATCAGGTTTGCCAATTTCTTCATTCTCCAACTACTATCCATTGGGTTGCTGTAAAAAGGATTCTTTGTTACCTAAACACACTCCTACCTATGGCTTATTTTACACCCCAAGCTCTTTGCATATCACTGGCTATATTATGCTGGCGATCCAGACACTAGAATTTCAACCGGTGGCACATGTATTTATTTAGGCAAAAATCTGATTTCCTGGAGCTCTAAAAAGCAAGCAGGTGTTTCCCGCTCAAGCATGGAGGCAGAATAGCGCCAATTGGCCTACACAGCTGCTCATCTATCTTGGTTTCGCATCCTATTTCGTGACTTACGAATTCCACTTCAACCTCCTAAATTATGGTGTGATAACATCAGTGCTATTTCTTTAGCTTCCAATCCAGTCTTCCATACCCGCACACATCATGTGGAGGTTGACTATCATTACATACGAGAAAAGATGATACGTAACGAAGTTCAAGTCTGTTATATCAGTTCTCAAGATCAACTGGCAGATATATTCACCAAAGGTCTATCCACCAACAGATTTCCGTACCTTCTTGACAAGCTTCCTGTTCGCCCACGGACCATCAGCTTGCAGAATCATAGTTATGTAATTGATGCATATTTGTAGGATAGAAATTGACAGCAAATCCTTAATATGATTGCTGATCTTCAGGATCTAAAATGATCTTAATTCTTGTATATATAGCTGTACTGTATCAATGAAAAGTAAGCAAAACCATTCTTACCAATTGTTCTTCAGTTACTAGTTGAGAGTTACTAATTCTAGTTTTTACTTTGAAACAGCAATTGCCATTATCAACTAGTCACCATGGTCAAGACAGTGTCCTTGTTTGGATTTCCCACTGTGGAGTCTCCAGAAGCAGTGACAAAATTTCTAGAGGAGTATGCTGG
The DNA here is from genome assembly GCF_000184155.1 of Fragaria vesca subsp. vesca. Taxonomy (NCBI): domain Eukaryota; kingdom Viridiplantae; phylum Streptophyta; class Magnoliopsida; order Rosales; family Rosaceae; genus Fragaria; species Fragaria vesca. Next base: position 19,102,950 of record NC_020494.1, on the reverse strand, counting down.
AGAAGGAACTGTTCAGTCTGTGAATGTTCTTCCTCCAAAACGTAGAGGATCAAGATCATCTGTCATAGTTCAATTCACAACTGAAGAATGTGCTGAAATAATACTAAATTTTATTTCAGTCTTACTTTTCTTGTTGTTGAGTCCGTTCAATTCTTCCATATCTCCAGCCGGTCTAGTACTTGAAGAGTGTGTTTCCTTCAGCCACTCGCGGCACTCCTCTGCAGTCCCCTGAAGGATGAGCAAGCTGCCATGCAAGTAGCTTCCGTTGCTGCCAGTGAATGCATTTGCATGTTAAACTTTTAGCTCTATGGCAACTCTTTATGGTGTGCTGGAATTAGAATGTAATGAATCTTGGTTCACCTCTTCAGCATGAATAAAATTGGTAATTAAGTTCGACACAGAGTTTTCACTGAATGTAAAACTTGGTAATTAAGTTCGACACGAGTTTTCACCGAATGTAAAAAGCTGCTATGAAGATGAACACATCAGCTAGTGCCAGACCCAAAATCTAAATACCTATTGCTCGTCATTCAGAGTTTCAGACCATCAAAAGAACATAATTATAGCTTGTATAGGACATTGTATGAAATACTAATTAGCATTTTCATTCCTTGATCTTGTACTCTTGTAGGAATAGTGTTTGAAGCCTTTACATTAGGGATTAGGCTTGCCAGCCAAGGTTGGTTGCTTCAATCGCAGTCCATGCAGGGAATCTATGATAATGCTAAAGTGCTATTGCGGGCTCCAAGCTTTCAACTCCTTTCAGAGCAAGCCTATCAATCCAAAAAGCACTCTTTATTGCTAACTTTCAGATTCTAGGCACTGTTTTAGTCTTATTCATTTTCACTCACCCAAGTTAAGGATGCTGCTCACTGGTCTAAACCTTGCTCAACAAGGAGTGAAGTTCATCATCCCCCTTGGTGATATTCTAGAAGATGCATGGCCTGAACTTCTCATAAGGGTTAAGGCATTGGGGTTCATCGGTCCCTTAACTTCCAGAACATTCTTGGCCAAAATGTTCACTTTCAACATCAACTAAACAAACAAAATAAAGTGGACAATCATATAATCCTAGTGACCTAGTGTACCATATTTTGTCAATTACATTATTATCAACCAACAATCTTAATTGGATGTAATCTTAGTTTAAGCATTTAGTACTTTAGCATCCTTAACAGAAATTATATGCTTGCTACATGTCGAAAGGTGATTCGACTCCTGACCAGTGACAGTCATTTCTGCCAAGCATGAGATCATGACAGAGGCAAGATTCTGTAGACTAACCATAACTGCCATGACAAGTTATGGCCGAAAGAAAAAAACAGAACTGCCATGACAAGTTAGTTACACTATAGGAGATGAAACTTGAGGACCAATCTTTGACCTCTGAGCTCTTTTCCTTCCTATAAATATTGGCTTCATGAGCTTTGCTTCATCCACAGAAATCAGCATTGTTACCTCTGTGAGCTTACATTCCAAAGTCATTGTGAGCTTTGCTTTACATTCTTTTAGCTTTTTTAGTTTTCTTGTCAATGGAGATTGTAGTGTTATGTCATTGCATTTTCTTTCAAATCTTTTGCTGTGCTCTGCATTCCCTTTACTGTTACTAGTTGAGAGCTACTAATTCTAGTTTTTACTTTGAAACAGCAATTGCCATTATCAACTAGTCACCATGGTCAAGACAGTGTACTTGTTTGGATTTCCCCCTGTGGAGTCTCCAGAAGCAGTGACAAAATTTCTGGAGGAGTATACTGGAGAAGGAACTGTTCTATCTGTGAATGTTCTTCCTCCAAAACGTAGAGGATCAAGATCATCTGCCAAAGTTCAATTCATAACTGCAGAATGTGCTGAAATAATACTTGCATTAGCCGATGATCAAAGACTGTGGTATGGAGAGTCTTATCTGAAAGCTCGCGAATGTAAGGGTGACATAGCACCAAGATCAACAGTCTTGGAGGAACTTGTGACACTTCACTTTGGATGCAAGATATCTGAGGAGAAGTTTTCGGTGCTTTGGACAAAATCAGACGTTTCTGTGACATTTGGAAAAGACCTGAATTATGTGCACTTAGCTTTCTCCTATGATTGTGTTGAATACAAGCTTGAGCTCCCATCTGACACTATTTGCCAGATTGAGCTGCATTGTCCATGTGATCAGTTTAGAAAGTTTCTTCTCATCCAGGTTTGTTAAATTTCTTACTGCCTTTTCCCATATTTGCTGCAGATCATATATCGTTTATATAGTTCCGTTTAAATCCTATTAACTTCTAACTTCAGCTAGCATCAAGCTCATTATCTTGCAAAATAAACTATCTTCTATGGTTGCTACATTTTATGAGTTATACCAGTAATGAATACTTCTGGGGTGTCCTTAAGCATCAATATTTTATAGGGTTTAGGCTCATGTTTTATTTTACATAAAACGCAGTGATTTCTAGCATTGGATAATATACAGAAATATTGTCTCTCAGAGGCAAATTTAGGTCTGATGTCATATTTAATCACTATTTCAGCTCTAAACTTAATGATAAAGTCTGAGGATTAGAGCACTACCTATTGCAGTACATATATTTCGAATTTTCGATGTGAATGCTTTCGAGTACTAGACTGTGTGTCACCTGGGGAAAATATTTAACATTTTTTCATCTTCCTCTTCTTACCAGTTACGTGGTGCCCCTTGGATTTATAAGAAAGATGTAACTGTGCAAAATCACGGTGTTCGAGAAGTTGATTTTACTCCATCATGCTGCATTGGGCAATCCTCTTCTCTGTGCTTGGAACTTCCATTTGAGTGTTCGCTTCCTGATCTAAACAAGAGTTGTGTGCAGTATATAGAGAATGAGGGACAGTTTGGCCTGAAGGAAGGTAACACTTTCTCTGGAAGTTCAGCTCTTGGTCCTATTCTGGCTCCACCCCTCGGCATTAACTTTCCATACAAAATCCTGTTCAAGATAAATTCATTGGTTCAGCATGGTTGTATTCCGGGGCAAGCTCTTGATATCAATTTTTATCACCTAGTAGATCCTACTGTTGAGTGAGCTGCTCCATTCAAGCAGCAAATCTGGACTACTGCTCCAACAACTGACATAATCACTTGTGTAGTTAATGCAGCCGTATTGCATGACCTTTGTATTTATCTTTCATACATAGCTCTACTATTGTATTCTCCTTTCATACTTAGGTATAGGTTAATCTGTACTAGTATAAATATCCTCCAGTTTGGAGAAGAATACATCTGGGAATTATACCATAAACCTATTCTTGACATGGTATCAGAGCGTTCTGCTCTTGAGACCGGTACCCATATCTAGAATTCTAGATTTACCCATACCCATACCCACATTCCGCTGCCAGAAAATACCAAGAACAATTTTGTTCTTCACTTAATCCAAGAGAACTTTGTTCTTCTGTTTTTCCCAGAAATACCCAGAAAATATACCAATCTTTTTTTGCTCAAAGACTGAGCAGAAACTCTGCCAAAAATACCAAGAGAGGAACTTTGTTTCTTCATCCACATATTAATTACCTTCATACCCAGTACCTACAACCGAAGAACTCTGGTTCTTCAACTTACCCAATACCAAAACTCTAGCTTGAAGATCAAGCACGAGTTCATACCCATTACCCATACCAAATATTTTGCTCAAACATTGAGCAAACCTCTTATCCAGACAACATCACCGGACGCAGGAAGTAGCGACGAATCTCAGACCGGAGTTCCGCCTTCAGACCGCCGCACCGTTGATTCTCAGACCAAGAGACCTTGTTCCATTGCCGGGGCGAACTCAGACGCCTGAAGACGTGCCTGCAACTTCCTCCGATCATTCCAATCAGCTAGGCTGCTAGTGCTAGAAGGAAGAGAATCACTGGCGGCATCAGATTCGGCGAGCAGACGCCGTCGCAAGGAAAAAAAATCACGAGGTGTCAACGATTGCACCCTTCAGTGCACCAAGTAATACCCTACTGATTTGGGCTGACATCCTTACTCAAGGACCAAACCCAGTATCCCAAACCATTTTTTTTTGGTAAGTTGGTCAGAATTAAAAATAAAAAAAGAAGGGTAATAAAACTAGAAATTTTATCTTTGTACCGTCGAGCTTACTCGTTTAACATAACGTGGTAGGCAACACCTAAGGATCGAATTTCTCTTCTCTTTACTTAGTAAATTCTGAACCATGGTTCTCGATAAAGTACAGATCAGTTCATCTCAGACATCAGCAATCAAGTCTGAATCTTCTTCTCAACATAAAGGGCGATCGTCATCTAATGATCATGGCCCTATTGTTCCAGAAAAATTGGATAGCACCAATTTTATTTCTTGGTCTAAACATGCCAAGTTGAATATCACTGGCCGAGGTAAACTTGGTTATCTCACTGGCAAGAACAAAGCACCATCCGAAGAAGATGATGAAGAGGGTTACGAAGTTTGGGTTGAAGAAGATAGTCTCGTTCAAGCATGGCTTCTCAGTTCCATGCACAAGGAGGTCAGAGAAAATTATGAAGGTTTGGAGACAGCTAAAGAAATTTGGGATGCTGTTAAAACTACTTTTTCAGTAGCCCAAGATGATACACGAAACTATGAGCTACAAATAGCTTCGGTTTCCACCAAACAAAATGGAGCTCCTCTTCATGGCTACTACAGCAATATGAAGAAAATATGGCAAGAGCTTGACATATTGGATCCTCTCAGACTCAAGGATGAAGATTCTAGCTAGCACCTACATGGCTAATAGGGTCACCAAGCACCGTGTCTATTTCTTTTTGGCCGGGCTAGACCCTCACCTTGATGGAGTCCGGAGTAGAATTCTAAACACAAAGCCGTTGCCTTCTATTAAAGAGGCTTATTCTCAAGTCAGTGCTGAGCATAATAAACTCCAAAAGATGATGTCTGACACAAAGCATGAGGGATCAGCCATGATTGCTCAATACCGGCCACCACATATTCGTAGCTCCCAGCCTTCTTCATCTACACCTCCGTTGAAATCACCCTCTCAAGGACCAATAAAATGCACTATTGCAAATCAACTAGTCATATGGTAGAGACTTGTTTCTACTTGATTGGCTTTCTTGACTGGTGGGATGATCACATTGCCAATCGCAAGGAGGCCCAAGCAAAAGAAGTTCGAGACAAAGCGAAATCATTCCAACCCCATGGAAACAAGAACCCAAAAAGCTACCAGCCCAAAGGCAAACCTCAGGCCTCTCTCCAGATTACTTCGCCAGACTCGAGTTCGAGTACAACTATTGTCAAACCCAATCATGGTGATCACTCTGGTAACTCCACTTTTACCTTCATGACCACTTTAGGTACACCTGTCTCTTTGCTCTCGAGTAACTCTGTCTTTAATTGGAAAGATATGTGGATAATTGATTCGGGTGCAACTGACCATATGACTAATAACTCTAGCAATATTCACCATTTAACTCCAATTCATCGCTCTGGCGTAACTAATGCAAATGGTGATTCCTACCCCATTACTGTTGCTGGGTCTGTCACTCTTACAGACTCAATTACCCTTGACACTGTGTTGCTCGTTCCTTCCTTGTCTCATAATCTCTTGTCAGTCAAACAGATAACCCAAAAATTGCATTGCTGTGTAATTCTTTACCCCTGGTGTTGTGTATTTCAGGACATCCTAACAGGGGAAATCATTGGACGGGGTATTGAGAATGGGGGATTATACTACATGGAGATGACAACTGCTGGTAATCTTCGTGCGAGTGAAGCACATCAGATTCATAAAATAGTATCCACAGATGAAGAACAAATCTGGTTATGGCATAAGAGATTGGGACATCCATCATTTGGATATCTCCAAACTCTCTTCCCTCAATTATTTAAGCACTGTAAAACATCAGAATTCAAATGCAACACTTGCATTTTGAGCAAAAGTCACCGTGTGAACTACCCTTTGAGCTCCAGTAAAAGTACTGCCCCATTTGATCTTGTTCATTCTGATGTTTGGGGGCCGTGTCCACCAACGCACATTGGAATGAAATGGTTTGTTCTGTTTGTTGATGATTGTACCAGGATGAGTTGGATCTACTTGATACGGCATAAAGTGATGTCTTTTCTGTATTTCAGACGTTTCATGCGATGATCCAAACTCAGTTCCAAAAGCCCATCAAAGTCCTTCATACAGATAATGGCGGGGAATATGTGAACCATCTTTTTCACCAATATCTAGTTACCCATGGAATCATTCATCAGACCACCTGTCCTCAAACCCCTCAACAAAATGGTGTAGCGGAACGAAAGAACCGTCACATTCTTGAAGTTGCTCGCTCCATGTTAATTGGAGCTAATATGCCTGAATATTTTTGGGGTGATGCTGTGTTAACTATTGCCTACCTCATAAATAGACTTCCTACACAAGCCCTTCAGTCCACAGTCAAGAAAAATCATCCACTACCAAAAACACCGATCCAAGCTCTTGAAAGTTATTTGCCTTTACCACCTACCCATGCCCTTGATCCAAAGATTTTTGGTTGTGTAGCTTATGTTCATATCCATCGAAATCGGAGGACTAAGTTGGATGCTCGTGCTGAAAAGTGTGTCTTCATCGGTTTTGCTTCCACTCAGAAAGGATATCGGTGTTATAACCCTACTACTAAACGTTCCTATGTTTCAATGGATGTTACATTTTGTGAACATGAGCTATATTTTTCCCCGAAGACTCCTCTTCAGGGGGAGAGTAATGCTGAGGAAGAGCAGTCTTTAGGGGATTTCTTGGGTCCCTTGGATAATCAGATATATGAATCTATTGGAGTGAGAAGCATTGAGCATGGATCAACTGAAAGGAGTAACCCTCTACCAGCATCAGAAACAGATTCTATACTTCGTGAAAATGGCAATCAGTTGCCGACTCTAGAACCAGCAGAGATAAATAATTCTTCCCCTTCTACTACCCCATCAACACCAATGCTTCCTGAGGATGATCCAGAGGTAACTGATAATCCTTTGTTTGAATCTCATGATAATTTTGAGCTTAACCCTGAAACAGAACCAAGTAACATCATAGGGATTCAGAAGTTACCATTCCGAAAAAATCGAGGTCAACCAAAGGCTCAATATGAACCAGATCCTAAAGCCAAGGCCAAATATCCCATAAGCAATTACATGTCTTCCCATAGGTTATCCAAGTCATATGCGTCTTTTGTATTTCATTTATCTGCTATTGTCATTCCAAGTAAAGTGCAGGAAGCTCTAGCTGATCCTAAGTGGACTAAAGCTATGGAGGATGAAATGGAAGCCTTGCAAAAGAATCACACATGGGAACTAGTGCCAAGACCGCAGGAAGAGAACAGTTGGGTGCAGATGGATCTATACATTGAAGTATGGTGTTGATGGTACACTGGATAGATACAAAGCTAGATTGGTTGCAAAAGGTTATACTCAGACATATGGCATTGATTATCAGGAGACTTTTGCACCAGTGGCCAAGATGAATACTGTCCGAGTGCTACTGTCATTAGCAGCCAACCTAGATTGGCCTCTTAAGCAGTTTGATGTAAAGAATGCTTTCCTGCATGGAGACCTGAAGGAAGAAGTCTACATGGATCTACCTCCAGGCTACTCTCTACCGTCACAAGCTGGAATGGTGTGCAAGTTGAAAAAGTCATTGTATGGACTAAAGCAGTCCCCCAGGGTGTGGTTTGGAAGATTCAGCCAATCTATGAAGCAGTTTGGTTACAAACAAAGCAACTCTGACCATACACTGTTTCTGAAGCGAATGAAAGATAAACTTACTGCACTTATCATTTATGTTGATGATATGATTGTGACAGGTAATGACCCAGAAGAAGTGAAGAGACTCCAAGAACATCTTTCGTCTGCTTTTGAGATGAAAGATCTTGGCGGATTGAAATACTTCTTGGGGATTGAGGTGGCTAGATCAAATGAAGGCATTAGCCTATCTCAGAGGAAGTATGTGGTTGACTTACTCGTAGAGACTGGCTTGCTAGCATGTAAACCTGCAGATACACCAATGGAGCAAAATCACAAGTTAGCAGAATATCCAGACCAAGTGCCTACTAACAAGGAGAGATATCAAAGGTTAGTAGGCAAGCTGATTTATCTCTCACATACCCGACCTGATATTGCATATGTTGTAAGCGTTGTAAGTCAATTCATGCACGCACCAAGTGAAGATCACATGGAAGCAGTATACAGAATTTTGAGGTACTTGAAGACAAATCCAGGCAAAGGGATCATGTTTTCCAAAAATAACCATACGAAGATAGAAGGATACACAGATGCAGATTAGGTCGGTTCCATCACTGATAGAAGGTCCACTTCAAGTTACTTTACCTTTGTGGGAGGTAACTTAGTCACATGGAGAAGTAAGAAGCAAAAAGTGGTTGCTAGATCCAGTGCAAAAGCTGAATATAGAGGAATGGCTCATGGAGTATGTGAAATGTTATGGCTTCGTCATTTAATGAAGGACTTGGGATTCAAGTCCGAGTATGCTATGAATTTGTATTGTGACAATAAAGCAGCCATTGATATAGCACACAATCCAATTCAACATGACAGAACAAAACATGTCGAAGTTGATCGACATTTCATCAAGGAGAAGTTGGAGTCAGAAATCATTAACATGCCACATGTACCTACTGAAGATCAACTTGCTGATATTCTGACCAAAACCATTTCTGCAAAAGTGTTCCACAGCTCACTAGACAAGTTGGGTATGCGAGACATCTATTCCCCAACTTGAGGGGGAGTGTTGAGTGAGCTGCTCCATTCAAGCAGCAAATCTGGACTACTGCTCCAACAACTGACATAATCACTTGTGTAGTTAATGCAGCCGTATTGCATGACCTTTGTATTTATCTTTCATACATAGCTCTACTATTGTATTCTCCTTTCATACTTAGGTATAGATTAATCTGTACTAGTATAAATATCCTCCAGTTTGGAGAAGAATACATCTGGGAATTATACCATAAACCTATTCTTGACACCTACTAGTCTAAGAATTGAATATATAGAGTGTGCCCTCGACAAGCTGTTCAGCTCCATGGAGTGCTGCTATGAACCTGCAAGGTGGCTTCTTAAGCAGTACATCAAGCAGCACAAGATGCACAAGGCATGCAAGCGGATTCCTCAGTCACCATCTATTTCTTTGGATGAAGGCTTTGTCTATGTACGCAGGGTTCTGATTACACCAACTAAAGTATACTTCTGTGGTCCAGAGGTAAATCTCTCCAATGGTGTCTTAAGAAACTATCCTGAAGATATTGACAATTTTCTTCGAATTTCTTTCGTTGATGAGGACTTGGGGAAGATGAGGTCTGTAGATTTGTGTCCGCGGACACGCTGTGAAGAAGAGGAAAGAAGAACTAGAGTTTACGAAAGGATACTTTCTGTTCTAAGAGATAGGATAGTGATTGGTGAGAAGAAGTTTGAGCTTCTGGCATTTTCGGGTAGTCAGTTGCGAGAGAATTCTGCATGGATGTTTGCTTCCAGAAGGGGCCTTACTGCACAAGGGATAAGAGACTGGATGGGAGATTTTAGTCACATAAAAAATGTGTCTAAATATGGTGCCAGGCTTGGTCAGTCTTTCAGCTCATCCAGGGAGACTTTTAGTGTTGGATCGGATGAAATTGAAGTCATTCCTGATGTGGAAATTGAAAGAGGCGGAACAAAATATTGCTTCTCTGATGGAATTGGGAAGATATCCGCTGATTTTGCTGAAAGAGTGGCAAGAAAATGTGGGAAAAGTTCTACTCCATCCGCCTTTCAAATCCTCTATGGTGGCTACAAAGGTGTTGTGGCAGTTGATCCAACATTGTCAAAGAAGCTGGCATTGAGAAAGAGCATGTGCAAGTTCAAATCACTCAACACAAAGCCTTGTTTCCTGAATCGTGAACTGATTACACTTTTGTCCACCCTTGGAGTTAGGGATCGTGTTTTTGAGAAGAAGCAGAAGCAAGCAATGAATCAGTTGGAAGGGATTCTAACTGATCCCCTGAAAGCACAGGAGGCACTGGGATTGATGTTTCAAGGAGAGGCCACCGGCATGTTAAAGGAAATGCTGAACTGTTACAAGCCAAATGCAGAGCCGTTTCTCTCATTGATGCTGCAGTCATTATGTGCATCAAAACTTGCCGAACTTCGGACCAAATCACGGATTTTTGTTCAAAAAGGAAGATCTCTGATGGGATGTCTGGATGAAACTGGGACATTGGAATATGGTCAGGTATTTGTGCAATGTTCTCACCACACTATCTTCACTGGCAACACAACCTCAACTGCAAGCCAAGGCAATTTTACTGTTGAGGGTAAAGTAGTTGTTGCTAAAAACCCCTGTCTACACCCTGGAGATGTGCGTGTTCTTATGGCTGTGGACGTGCCGGCGCTACACCACATGCTGGATTGTGTTGTGTTCCCACAAAAAGGAAAGAGGTAACTTTCAGATTGTTTAGTCTTTCTTGAATATTTGATATTAGTTTGTTGCCTTCACTATAGTGACTATATATACTGAATGCAACTTTTCTTTTCCCACTAAATAGGCCTCATCCTAATGAATGCTCAGGCAGTGATTTAGATGGAGATGATTACTTTGTTAGCTGGGATCATGAACTGATTCCTCCTAGGCAAACTAATCCGAAGAACTATACTCCAGCACCAACTGTGGAATTGGATCACGATGTTACGATTGAGGTATTGTAATTTTTGAATATCAGGTGTAGTCGGTATGTATACTCAAACATGACATGCATGATTTGATAGTTGATACTTTGTTCTGCTGTGTTACATTTCAGGAAGTCGCGGAGTCTTTTACCAACTACATTGTAAATGACAGCTTGGGCATCATTGCAAAAGCACATCTTGTCACTTCAGATATTGAACCACAGAAGGCTATGAGCTATAAAAGTGTTGAGCTCGCCGAGCTCCACTCTCATGCTGTTGACTCTCCTAAAACTGGTGCTAGTGAAACTGCCGCATCTGCGCGTAAAAGCTTACCCAGATTTCATGGAAAAGACTGACGCATCCACCTACGAGACGGGTGAAAGATATTGCGCTAGGATCACAACACTATTTTAAGTCCTTCACCAGGGAAGTGGCTAGGTGGTTTTATGATCCTGACATGGAGGTAGATGGATTTGAAGATTACATCCAAGATGCCATCAGATACAAAGGTGAGTATGACTACAAGCTGGGAAAGCTGATGGACTATTATGGTATTCCCAGTGAAGCTGAAATACTGTGTGGATACATCACCAATGTATCAAGTTCTTCAGAAAGAGAAAGGACCCGGAGTCGATTAACTACGCTGTGAAGTCACTGAAGAACGAAGCAAGGACATGGTTTATGGAGAAGCCAACTAGTGATGATCCAACTGACATCAGTATGTATGAAGCAAAAGCATCAGCATGGTACCATGGCACATATCATCATCGTTACTGGGGTTCCTACAACAAGGGTATGGCAAGAGACCATTTCCTGAGTTTTCCATGGTGTATTTTCGACATTCTCATCCAAATCAAGAGGCATCACTAAAGTAAAAGAAGTTATCACCGAAGAGCCATTACTTGGCAGTCTATTAGCATCAGTGTGTCTGCTTAAGAATTGTAGATTAATCATCGACTGTTGTGTATTTCATGTAATTTTAAGAATTTTCGCAACACATGCTGTAATTCGAAGTACTTTTGATGTTGTATAATCACTGAAGCCCTATTTTACTTGGTCAGAAGTGTAGTCTATGGTAATTAATAATTAGAAACTTGATTTCTATTCTATATTATGTTGGTCAGAAATTTCAATGTCTACCTTACGCAGATGAGAACAAGGTGAGAATAAGAAATTACATTATTTATGGTCTATCTAGTGTACCTATGGACGTGGATGAAGATACTCAGATTACTTATATATAGCAGCAGGCAAGGCTCAAGGGTGGTGGAATGCAAGTACTTCCATTAAACTTGAACTTGTACACTTTGTGTCAACTAAGTTTTCCTCATATATCAATATGCTTAATCAGTCCATTAGTCACATGGACCAGCTATATGTCGGATAATGTATCATAAAATCCAAGCTGGAGCCTTGAGCATCAAACCATTTGGTCACGGGTTGGCATAACAAAAGATCTCAACCCTTAGATTGGTTTGAGCGCCAAGACACTTCCCAAACAATCAGTTGTCAATTTGAATTTGAAAAACAGCAAAGACCTATTAAACTAGAGTAACAGGTTCTTTGAAAATGCAGACAACAACTAACATAACATTAGGATAGCAAGCGAAGCTACTAACCTCTGTGAAAAACATATGATATGCATATGCATGTTTTACCTTAGACCATAAGGGACAATAATGACTTCTGCAACTTGTTCTTGTTTAGATGACACTAACTCCAAGTGTTTTGCATGGTAAAGGGTTGCCAATTATCTTTATACCTTCATCTTGCACTCCTGTAGGAATAGTGTTTGAAGCCTTTACATTAGGGATTAGGCTTGCCAGCCAAGGTTGGTTAGTCCAATCGCAGTCTGTGAAGGGAATCTATGATGATGCTAAAGTGCTCCAAGCTTTCAACTCCTTTCAGAGCAAGTCTATCAATCCAAAAAGCACTCTTTATTGCTAACTTTCAGATTCTAGGCACTGTTTTAGTCTTATTCATTTTCACTCAGCCAAGTTAAGGGGGCTGCTCGCGATCGCTGGTCTAAACCTTGCTCAACAAGGAGTGTTCATCATCCCCCTTGGTGATATTCTAGAAGATTCATGGCCTGAACTTCTCATAAGGGTTAAGGCATTGGGGTTCATCGGTCCCTTAACTTCCAGAACATTCTTGGCCAAAATGTTCGCTTTCAACATCAACTAAACAAACAAAATAAAGTGGACAAAGGGTAATCAAATAATCCTAGTGACCTAGTGTACCATATTTTGTCAATTACATTATTATCAACCAACAATCTTAATTGGATGTAATCTTAGTTTAAGCATTTAGTACTTTAGCATCCTTAACAGAAAACAGAAATTATGTGCTTTCCTTAACAGAAAGGTGATTCGACTCCTCAAGCTGACCAATGACAGTCATTTCTGCCAAGCATGAGATCATGAGAGTCGTTGATTCCAATTAAAAACAGAGGCAAGAATCTGTAGACTAAGCATAACTGCCATGACAAGTTATGGCCAAAAGAAAAAAACAGAACTGCCATGACAAGTTAGTTACACTGTAGGAGATGAAACTTGAGGACCAATCTTTGACTTCTGAGCTCTTTTCCTTCCTATAAATATTGGCTTCATGAGCTTTGCTTCATCCACAGAAATCAGCATTGTTACCTCTGAGCTTACATTCCAAAGTCAATGTGAGCTTCGCATTACATTCTTTTAGCTTTTTTTAGTCGTCTTCTTGTCAATTGAGATTGTAGTGTTATGTCATTGCATTTTCTTTCAAATCTTTTGCTGTGTTCTGCATTCCCTTTACTGTTACTAGTTGAGAGTTACTAATTCTAGTTTTTACTTTGAAACAGCTATTGCCATTATCAACTAGTCACCATGGTCAAGACAGTGTCCTTGTTTGGATTTCCCACTGTGGAGTCTTCAGAAGCAGTGACAAAATTTCTTGAGGAGTATACTGGGAAAGGAACTGTTCTCTCTGTGAATGTTCTTCCTCCAAAACGTAGAGGATCAAGATCATCTGCCAGAGTTCAATTCACAACTGCAGAATGTGCTGAAATAATACTTGCATTAGCCGATGATAAAAGACTGCGGTATGGAAAGTCTTATCTGCAGAAAGCTCGAGAATGGAAGGGTCACATAGCACCAAGATCAACAGTCTTGGAGGAACTTGTGACACTTCACTTTGGATGCAAGATATCTGAGGAGAAGTTTTCGGTGCTTTGGACAAAATCAGACGTTTCTGTGACATTTGGAAAAGACCTGAATTATGTGCACTTAGCTTTCTCCTATGATTGTGTTGAATACAAGCTTGAGCTCCCATCTGACACTATTTGCCAGATTGAGCTGCATTGTCCATGTGATCAGTTTAGAAAGTTTCTTCTCATCCAGGTTTGTTAAATTTCTTACTGCCTTTTCCCCTATTTGCTGCAGATCATATATCGTTTATATACTTCCGATTAAATCCTAGTAACTTCTAACTTCAGCTAGCATCAAGCTCATTATCTTGCAAAATAAACTATCTTCTATGGTAGCTACATTTTATGAGTTAGGATGAGTTATACCAGTAATGAATACTTCTGGGGTGTGCTTAAGCATCAATATTAATAGGTTTAGACTCATGTTTAATTTTACATAAAACGCAGTGATTTCTAGCATTGGATAATATACAGAAATATGGTCTCTCAGAGGGAAATTTAGGTCTGATGTCATATTTAATCACTATTTCAGCTCTAAACTTATGATAAAGTCCGAGTATTAGAGCACCACCTATTGCAGAATATATATTTCGATGTGAATGGTTTTGAGTACTAGACTGTGTGTCACCTGGGGAAAATATTTAACATTTTTTCATCTTCCTCTTCATGCCAGTTACGTGGTGCCCCTCGGATTTATAAGAAAGATGTGACTGTGAAAAATCAATGGGTTCGAGAAGTTGATTTTACTCCATCATGCTGCATTGGCCAATCCTCTTCTCTATGCTTGGAACTTCCATTTGAGTGTTCGCTTCCTGATCTCAACAAGAGTTGTGTGCACTATATAGAGAATGAGGGACAGTTTGGCCTGAAGGAAGGTAAGACTTTCTCTGGAAGTTCAGCCCTTGGTTCTATTCTGGCTCCACCCCTAGGCATTAAGTTGCCATACAAAATCCTGTTCAAGATAAACTCATTGGTTCAGCATGGTTGTATTCCGGGGCAAGCTCTTGATGTCAATTTTTATTACCTAGTAGATCCTACTAGTATAAGAATTGAATATATAGAGTGTGCCCTGGACAAGCTGTTCAACTCCAAGGAGTGCTGCTATGAACCTGCAAGGTGGCTTATTAAGCAGTACAACATGTACATGGAATGCAAGCGGATTCCTCAGTCACCAGCTATATCCTTAGATGAGGGCTTTTTCTATGTACACAGGGTTCTGATTACACCAACTAAAGTATACTTCTGTGGTCCAGAGGTAAATCTCTCCAATCGTGTCTTAAGAAACTATCCTGAAGATATTGACAATTTTCTTCGAATTTCTTTCGTTGATGAGGACTTGGGGAAGATGAGGTCTGTAGATTTGTGTCCGCGGACATGTTGTGAAGAAGAGGAAAGAAGAACTAGAGTTTATGAAAGGATACTTTCTGTTCTAAGAGATGGGATAGTGATTGGTGAGAAGAAGTTTGAGCTTCTGGCATTTTCGGGTAGTCAGTTGCGAGAGAATTCTGCATGGATGTTTGCTTCCAGAAGGGGCCTTACTGCACAAGGGATAAGAGACTGGATGGGAGAGTTTAGTCACATAAAAAATGTGTCTAAATATGGTGCCAGGCTTGGTCAGTCTTTCAGCTCATCCAGGGAGACTTTTAGTGTTGGATCGGATGAAATTGAAGTCATTCCTGATGTGGAAATTGAAAGAGGCGGAACCAAATATTGCTTCTCTGATGGAATTGGGAAGATGTCTGCTGATTTTGCTGAAAGAGTGGCAAGAAAATGTGGGAAAAGTTCTACTCCATCCGCCTTTCAAATCCGCTATGGTGGCTATAAAGGTGTTGTGGCAGTTGATCCAACATTGTCAAAGAAGCTGGCATTGAGAAACAGCATGTGCAAGTTCAAATCACTCAACACAATGTTAGATGTCATATCATGGACCAAGTACCAGCCTTGTTTCCTCAATCGTCAACTGATCACCCTTTTGTCCACCCTTGGAGTTAGGGATCGTGTTTTTGAGAAGAAGCAGAATCAAGCAATGGATCAGTTGGAAGGGATTCTAAATGATCCGCTGAAAGCACAGGAGGCACTGGGATTGATGTTTCAAGGAGAGGCCACCAACATTTTAAAGGAAATGCTGAATTGTTACAAGCCAAATGCAGAGCCGTTTCTCTCATTGATGCTGCAGTCATTATGTGCATCAAAACTTGCCGAACTTCGGACCAAAACACGGATTTTTGTTCACAAAGGAAGATCTCTGATGGGATGTCTGGATGAAACTGGGACATTGGAATATGGTCAGGTATTTGTGCAATGTTCTCACCATACTATCTTCACTGGCAACAACACAACCTCAACTGCAAGCCAAGGCAATTTTACTGTTGAGGGTAAAGTAGTTGTTGCTAAAAACCCCTGTCTACACCCTGGAGATGTGCGTGTTCTTATGGCTGTGGACGTGCCGGCGCTACACCACATGCTGGATTGTGTTGTGTTCCCACAAAAAGGAAAGAGGTAACTTTCAGATTGTTTAGTCTTTCTTGAATATTTGATATTAATTTGTTGCGTTCACTATAGTGACTATATATACTGAATGCAACTTTTCTTTTCCCACTAAATAGGCCTCATCCTAATGAATGCTCAGGCAGTGATTTAGATGGAGATGATTATTTTGTTAGCTGGGATCATGAACTGATTCCTCCTCGGCAAACTAATCCGATGAACTATACTCCAGCACCAACTGTGGAATTGGATCACGATGTTACGATTGAGGTATTGTAATTTTTGAATATCAGGTGTAGTCGGTATGTATACTCAAACATGACATGCATGATTTGATAGTTGATACTTTATTCTGCTGTGTTACATTTCAGGAAGTCGCGGAGTCTTTTACCAACTACATTGTAAATGACAGCTTGGGCATCATTTCAAATGCACATCTTGTCACTTCAGATACTGAACCACATAAGGCTATGAGCTATAAAAGTGTTAAGCTCGCCGAGCTCCACTCTCATGCTGTTGACTCTCCTAAAACTGGTGCGATAGTGAAACTGCCGCCTAGTCTGCGCGTAAAAGCTTACCCAGATTTCATGGAAAAGACGGACCGATCCACCTACGAGTCCAAGCGTGTGATTGGGAAGCTTTACCGACAGGTGAAAGATATTGCGCTAGGATCACATTCACACTCTTTTAAGTCCTTTACCAGGGAAGTGGCTAGGAGGTTTTATGATCCTGACATGGAGGTAGATGGATTCAAAGATTACATCGATGATGCCATGAGATACAAAAGTGAGTATGACGACAAGCTGGGAAAGCTGATGGACTATTATGGTATTAAAACTGAAGCTGAAATACTGAGTGGAAACATCACCAATGTATCAAAGTTCTTCAACAAGAGAAAGGACCCGGAGTCGATTAACTGTGCTGTGAGGTCACTGAAGAAGGAAGCAAGGGCATGGTTTTTCGAGAAGCCAACTAGTGGTGATCCATCGGATTTTGGAACTGACATCAGTATGTATGCGGCAAAAGCATCAGCATGGTACCATGTTACATATCATCATCGTTACTGGGGTTGCTACAACAAGGGTATGGCAAGAGACCATTTCCTGAGTTTTCCATGGTGTGTGTTCGACATGCTCATCCAAATCAAGAAGTAAAAGAAGTTATCACCGAAGAGCCATTACTTGGCAGTCTAATAGCATCAGTCTGTCTGCATGAGAATTGTAGATTAATCCTCCGCTGTTGTGTATTTCCTTTAATTTTAAGAATATTAGCTGAAGTGCTTTTCATGTATTTCCACATGTTGTAATTCTGAAGTGCTTTTCATGTTGTACCATTACTGAAGCCCCATTTACTTTTGATGTTGTATCATCACTGAAGCCCCATTTCTGGGTGATTTTCTAACCTCAAGTTTCTGACTGCCCAGCCTGTGGGTAGCTTATCCTTTTTTCTTCTTTTTTTTTTCTCTTTTTGGGTGAGAATCGGGTAGCTTATCCTATTCTTTATTATGTTTGTCAGAAATTTTAATGTTTACCTTAAACATATGAGAACGAGGTGAGAATAAGACATCACATTATTTATGGTTTATTTAGAGTGTACCTGTGAACGTGGATGAAGATATTCAGATTACCAAATATAACAGCAGGCAAAGCTCAAGGGTGGTGAAATGCAAGTACTTCCATTAAACCTGAACTTGTACATTGTGTGTCAAATAACTTTCCCTCAAATATCAACATGCTGATCAAAACTTTTTATTGTGACTAGTTAGAATCTTCAGTCTTACTTTTCTTATTGTTGGGTCCATTCAATTCCTCCATATCTCCAGCCGATCTAGTACTTGAAGAGTGTGTTTCCTTCAGCCACTCGCGGCACTCCTCTGCAGTCCCTGAAGGATGAGCAAGCTGCCATGCAAGTAGCTTCCGTTGCTACCAGTGAATGCATTTGCATGTTAAACTTTTAGCTCATGGCAACCCTTTATGGTGTGCTGGAATTAGAATGTAATGAAGCTTACCCATTTACTGACAACTGGTCCTCCAGATTTAAGCTGCAAAGCATCCATGATCTCCTTTCCATTAAGTAATGGCTTCACCTCCCAGACTTTGTCTAGACCTGCTCCATGAAAAGAAAAATAAGGACAGGCTGGACAGCCACACATCCATACATATACAGAGAGCCAAAAAAAAAAGAGACCAACACAGAAAACGTTTAAAAGCTAAAGACATGGGACAATAATCTTGTCTTAAAGAAACCAAGTCTCAGGTTATATGAGTCACCCACATAATAAGGCAGTGCACTACTCTAATCTGGAAGAAAGAAATATCACGTGTATATCATCTGAAACATGTGCTTAAAGGAATGTTTTATACCTAGATTATATATGGCCTTCTCAGCTTCTACAAACAAAGCTCTGCGATCTTCTGGTTTGAAGTTCTTGTTTATGACGTCAGTGGGATGTAACAGTGTAGACATCAGCAAAGCAACTCGCCAAAAATCTTTGATTTCTCGTAGAAGAAACCCTGGACAGTTGTAAGCTCAGAAAACGAGTTCAAGGAAATTGCATGTTGAAGTGTAAAACACACTGTTAATCAATAACCCAATCGGGAAGAGTTATTTAGAAAATACAATACACATAAAAACATAAAAGAAAAAAATGCAAGCTTGATATTAATTTGATACAATTCTAACTCCTAAAGCATGTCCCAATGAATTAGAATTGATCATGAATTCATGATACACCACCAAAGAGGCCTGCCAAATAAGAGGACTATAAAATGGCCACTAGCACAAAGATTACCAAACTAGACTGGAATTTTCTGCTATCTGTTGCAGAAGGTTTCAATTTTCAAAAGGGTTATTTTCAACTAATCCATAGGTTTTCTTTTATCTACTACACTGAGGATATTGACAATGTAACCAAATTAATGTCATGAAATCAATCTTGGACTTTGATACAATATAGGCTTCTCTCTCTCTTTTTTATTCTTTTTTCATGATAACAAGTCCAGAGGTTTTCCTTTAAAAACTATAGTGAGGATATTGATCGTAGTGACCATAATGACTATAAGTGATGATATCAGTCAAGGACTTAGACGCCCATATGGAGCTTCTAACTATACAATTGCACTGCTCAATTCAGCTTAGTAAAAGGCATGTCCTTTTGCATATTATGAACTCCAAAAGTATATACTGCTCAGAAAAACAATTAGGACTTATGAATTCATACCTGTTAATACACGGAGTTTGGATTCTTTCGAAGTAAGAGGAACATCAACATACTCTCTTCCCAAATCAACTTCGGTCAGTTTTACATCCCCATTTGGTACAAAGTGAGGAAGCAAAGACAAAAACTTCTCCAATGCATTGTGTAAATTAACAACCTGTTACAAAGATAATTCAGTGATGACATGAATAACTGTGGATCCAAGGAAGTCTTGCTATAACTATCACAAGAGCTTAGCATGTCTGCAAAGTATAATAGGGTAGAGAGAAGCAAACTCAAACTCAAACTCACAGTTTCAGCATCGCTGACTCTTAGCTTAAGGGAGTCTCTGAAAATATAATTCACGACAGGAACCTATAGTGAAAAAACAGAAGTTAAATGCTAAAATAAAAAAAGTTGAAATAATGAATAAATATAAGAAAAGACATGCTAAAGTGAAAGCTTGATACCAACCACCATATCAACATGCTCCAAAATGATACACTAAACTATGAAATAGTTAACTCTTATCCCCATCTCACAATAACAACAGCAAATAAATTATTACTTCTGTTTTACAATTATAACATTAGTTTTACTTGGTCCATTCCTTTAACTGATAGTTCACCAATGAAGAAAACATGAGGTTCTAGCTTTCCTTTTGTCGATCATGAAATCGATAAGAGAAACTAAAACAAAGATAAATAACTCTCAAATATTCTTTTCAGAAAAGGTGAACAGAGCCATACATCTTTTGCTTTCCTATCTTTATACATGGTCTTCCTAAGTGGAAGGAACATTGCAGCATAAAAGGAGAGCCTTCTTTGTTCGTCCTGATACAATTGAAGAACTACTACTTTAAGATGATAATAAATACATAAATATAAAAACTGTTATAGGGAGAAAATAACATAATTGTATCAAAAACAAGGACTTATCACTCACATTGAAGGTAGAGCTCCCCACTGATTGAATAAGATTCCATGTATAATCCAAGTACGCAACACAATCGCTGCATTAGGTAAGAAAATTAAACAATTGGTATTACATCTAAGAAAGAAACAGAAGATGAAGAAGGCAAAGGCAGAATTATAATGTATTTAACATGCTGAATCAACAATGATGCATTAAATTCTAGTCCTAGAACAGTATTTGGAAAATACATAGATGCAACAATTCTTATGAACTAATTATATCTAACATATCTACCACATGTATGATATGATAGCTATACTTCATGAATACTGTTTTCTAAAATAACCATACCTGTCACATCCTTCTAATGGCTCACACTGCTGATGAAGACTGAAGACAGTCCAAAATAACTTCAAGTCACATACATAGGTCATAGCTTGGACAGGTTGGTTTCCAGAGATCATCAGATCAATCTGATTAGGAGAAGAATGAAAATAATGAGCAGATAGTTTCTATGTACGTTTGGAAGCTTAAATTCCCAGTAGAAGCTATCTTATATGCAGAACAATCATCAGTTAAGTGTATGCTAGACAGGAACTTACTTCAGTTCCAATTCTCTCTCTGCTAATTTTAGCTGATAGAGCAGCTTTCACTTCATCACAAGCAGCAGCTTCCTTTAGTTGTTCATCAAGTACAAATCCGAACCTTGCGCCTAAACCAAATGACAGGAATTGTATGATTCAGTCTTACATTTTAAAAGGTGCTTACAAAGTGAAATTGAGTTAAAAAACTTTGTAGGGTAAAGATAAAATCTTTTTTTATTTCTATAAAATCAAGTTTTGCTAACTAAGTAAAAAGGAAGCAAACTAAGGAGTGGAAAATCAAATATACGTATTAAAGAGTAGCCAAATAAAATGGCAAGTACCAAAACGGATAGCTCGAAGAACTCGTAGCGGATCCTCCATAAATGTATCCTTTGGTGGTAAAGGAGTCACAATTTTCCCACATTTTAGATCTTCAATTCCTGCAAACCAGAAAAAAAATTAATTAATTCACAAATAAAACTAAAGTTAATGATAATGATAATAAATTATTGAAACCAAAGTGGCAGAACCATTTGTGGGTTAAGAAAATCTGGAAAAATAAAGGCACACTGGAAACTAACCTCTATTAGTCCAATCTTCAACAGATTTGGTATTGATATTGTAAAATAAGCTGCACAATTTAGTAAAATACTTATTAAGAGCAGAATGTAGTCCAATCAAGTATAGATAAAGTTAAAAGTGTGGTTTAACTGTAGAGAAGAGGCAGGTGTATTAATAGCAGATTAGATACCAACAAGCACTATCGAGTATAGATATCTCTTTTCCCATCATGACATTGTTGCATTTACAACAAATTCTTAGAGAACACATGTACCTGTTTATAGTCAGATCCCTTCTCAGTGCATCCTGTTCTGGTGTGCCATACTTTTGCTGTAAGAGAAGCAAATCATAAATTCACCACAAGTACCTGGCTGACTCAAAATTTGAAGTTGAAAGATCCAGAAGATAAGAAAGTTAGTCTTGATTGATGGTGTCTAAAAGTTGAACACAGCTACATATCAACCTAAAACTTATTCCAACCCATGGTTAAAGAGAATAGCCTTGCATAAAATTCCAAATTACTTTGCTTCATGGACAATCTACTTTCCTTTTCTTTGCCTATCATAACTCCACATCTTGGTGTTAGTGTTTGTGACACAGCACACAATAGAAATGTCAGATCTGCAATAGCCTTTGAATTGTCCAAAACAATGGAATTTACACACACAAAAGACACTGTCTATCTCAGAACTTTCAAAGCTAAATCTGGCCCCATCCTTCCTTACACAAAAGTAATAGGATGTGGCTATAGTCAGTGTACTCTCTACCCATATTTATAGGTAATCTACTTTTGAAAAAAAAAAATAATAAAATAAAGTAAGGTAGTCTAACTAATGCCCCAAAACTCGTAACAAAACTCTAGAAGATTCACACATCCCAGAGCAAGAACTTACCATAGTAGGAATGCGGCTATCATCACTGTACTCTTCACAGCGTAAGTTCACAAAATCAACCCATACATTTAAGATGCGCATCCTCGCCGTTTCCAGATGTTTTGATTGATCAGGATTGCTGCAAGATAACAAAACATATTGAGTCATGGGAGCATATGTAAGACTTAGATGTGTACGAATACCCATATCAATGCCACTTACCTTTGAATGACAGCGAAATGAACCTCTTCCCCCACAGACTTCAAGTAGTCTCTCACCTTCTCAGCAAATGCACTGCCCATCATACTTTCCAAAGCAATGTCGATGTCCTTGCACTCTTTTCCAAGAAGCTGCATAACCGAAACAGCCAATGTTCAAAGACAAATTCTTTGTTTCCCCATAAATCAATCAATTCACCAATACAAACCTTATCACGGACCCATCCACCTGCGACACGAAGCTCAGTCTTAAGCTTATGATGGTCAAGCGTTCCAAGAAGCCTTTCAAAGATCTTCTCTTCAGTTTCGTCAAGTTCAATGGTATCCCTCACGTGTACAGTCGGCATAGACACCATCATTGTTCCTCTTTCCGATCCAGACAATCGCGTCCCCGTCAGGGTCCCCTTCTGCCCTGTCGTATACAATTTCGGAGAAAACCGAAAAGCAAACCCTACCGAAAATGGGGCTCTCAACCTTGCTCCCTTGGTGTTTCTTGCTTCCCAAGTAACTCTATTCCGAAACACCTGATCACATTACATACATCAAATCATAACTTCTTCGTTTTAACTTCATAGCTTCAACAATGAACCAACTACTAGTTTATCAATCTGGGTTCAATTTTATTCGCTTTATCCATTTATTTTACAGATAACCTATATATAATTACAATAAAGTTCCAAACTTTGGACTCATAATTACAAACCCAGATATAGAAAACCCTAAAAATTGGCTCACCTGAGGATATGTAGAGCGGAGGAGAAGCGCTTTCTCTAGAAGCAGAGCCCTCTGCGAAAACAAAAACCCCATGCCCAAATCTATATGACCCCAAACTTGAGAAACCCAAAAGCAGAATTACAAAATGGAAGAGTGAAATTGGAGTTGACCATACCTGAATTTGAAATCGAAATCGAAATTGCAGTGGTTTCAGAGATAGGAGCGAATTCTAGGGTTTTAGAATTGGATACTGGATAGGAGGAGGGTTTTAGTTGCAAAGCGGGTCAAATCCGGCCCGAACTAGGACCCGAAATTGCTTTGGATTTCTATGGTTACACGTGTCGCGTGACTTGGTTTATTTAGTGTAGTACGGTGTACACTGGATTGCTCATTCCTACTCCTTGCAGGAGAAGTTCACATTCCACTAGTCTGAACTGTGGGCCCCCACCGATAATTTCACACAACTCTGGTTAATTTTCTACCTCAGGTTAGCAGTCGGGGTTAAGTATGGGTAATTGGGTCATTTACTTAACCGTTATTAGGTCACCTCTTTAATTTTCAGTCTTATAAGATATTATGAAACTGTAAAGTAGCCTAGGGTTCAAGCGTTTTGTGGGGTTGTCATAATGACCAGACATTATGTTGCAATGCATAGTTTGAGTATTGCACATCTCATATAGACCAAATTAAAGATTTGGTGATGTAAACATGTGAGATTGTCACATCTCACATAATATTTAATGTGTTAGATCGATAATAAGAAAACATTGCTCTTTATTTAGATTTCAGAATATCTACTTGTTTCCTCGTATAGTCAGGTTCAACTACTCAAGTTCATTATTCTAAAGTTAGTTTTTCATTTAAGAGTCCCTTCATTTAATTTTGTTAAATTGATATCGAATATATAAACAGTTGAGTATAATGAAACAAACTAACATGTAACATTACGTTGCGGTGGTCCGAGATAGATTCTAAAGCCAAACAAAAGTGAGAATGCACGGACCAACATAATCATTCCGGACCACCACATGAACCATAAACTGGGATCGTTAAATGATTTTTCTAAATTTTGACCCTTATTTAATTTCTCATTTACCCAAACTAGCCTTTTGAATGGCGTGGGCCTAAACGTCATTGGCATACATCAGAACTCAGAAGTATAAAGGGAGTCTTGACCTTCGTTCTAAGTCATTTGATTCGTTTATCGAAACAAAACAAACAGAACTCACAGTAGTGAATATTGACCAGGGATTGACAACCAAGAGACTCCCTACTTCATCATGAACTTTACTTGATTTGTTTGAATCTCGGCCTATCTACTCTTCCTTTGCATGATCATCCAAGGTTTCTGTTCTCTATTTTTTGCTTTTCTTCTAGGTTTTTACTGTCACTTTTTGTTTCGTTCGTTTCTTGCTTCATTGATATTCGGAACAATGTCAGTTAATGTTGTTCTTAACTCTTTGATAATCTGTATGAATTTCATGTGTCTGTTGATTGTTTTGATACTATGATCACTGTTTGTGATGTTTGGTAAAGTTAGCTACTGGGTCTCATTGTTTGTGGTTTGCTTATATTGTTCTGAATTTTTGCTTTTTTATTTTTTTGACAATGAAATTTGTGGGCTTTAGTTTTTACTGGTATAGATTGATTGCTCTAAATCCTAAACCCTAATTTGTAAGACATTCATATGTATGATTTATCAATTATGAACTTGAATAGTTCATATTTAACAGATTTGGTTCGTCCATTAATTTGATCTAGTTTGTTATCTTAACAAACACTAATTTGGCTGAAAATTTATAGAAATGATCTACTCATATAAACCTAAAAACTGAACTGCTGAGATGTCAAAATGTGATCGAAAAATAGGTCTTTTAAACCATAAACTGAAAAGTCCTCAATTTAAGAGTCTTCACTAAAAAAGATTAAACAGTTGAGTATAATAAAACAAATTAAAAAATTAATTAACATGTGACATTACGATGTGGTGGTCCGAGATAGATTCTAAGGCCAAACAAAAATGAGAATGCACAGACCAATATAATCATTTCGGACCACCACGTAAACCATAAACTGAGATCGTTAAATGATTTTTCTAAATTTTGACCCTTATTTAATTTCTTATTTATCCAAACTAGCCTTTTGAATGGCGTGGGCCTAAACGTCACTGGCATACATCATCATCAGAACTCAGAAGTATAAAGGGAGTCTTGACCTGTGTTCTTCTAAGTCATTTTATTCGTTTATCGAAACAAAACAAACAGAACTCACAGTAGTGAATTTTGACCACCAGGAGACTCCCTACTTCATCATGAACTCTACTTGGTTTGTTTGAATCTCGGCCTATCTACTCTTCCTTTGCAAGATCATCCAAGGTTTCTGTTCTCTATTCTTTGCTTTTCTTCTGGGTTTTTACTGTTCACTTCTTGTTTCGTTCGTTTCCTGCTTCATTGAAATTTGGAACAATGTCAGTTAATGTTGGTTTTTGTTCTTAACTCTTTGATAATCCGTATGAATTTCATGTGTCTGTTGATTGTTTTGATACTATGATCACTGTTTGTGATGTTTGGTAAAGTTAGCTACTGTGTCTCATTGTTTGTGGTTTGCTTATATTGTTCTGAATTTTTGCTTTTTTATTTTTTCTGACAATGAAATTTGTGGGCTTTACTCTTTACTGGTATAGATTGATTGCTCTTGACTGCAGAGCTTAAATATTTTTACCTTTAAATTACACAATTTATCAACTATATTTAGTAACAACAGTGAATTGGCAGCATAAACATAAATGCGGTGAAGAAATTCAGCAGAGTTAAATGGGGAAGACAATACAGTTACATGGATTCCCTTCAGGTCAAACTGCCGAAAATATTAAGGAATTTTTGGAGAAACATACAGGAGAAGGAAGTGTTTTTGCTCTTAAATTACGGCCGGCCAAAAGTGGGGGAAGATTCTATGCTATTATACAGTTTCAGTCCATTAGTCAAGCTGAGAAAATCATCTCTTTGGCTAACGCTAGGCTGTGGTATGGGAGATCCTATCTGAATGCTCGTCCAGCCCATGATATTGTACCAAAGCCAAGAACTTTTTTGCATAGCTTGCGAGATTTAGTATTGCATGTTGGCTGCCAGGTTGCAAAAGATAAGTTTTCTGTTTTGTGGGGAACGGCGGAAGTTTCAGTGGACTTTGGGTTTGGAATGCGGAACTTGCAATTCCGGCTGTTATATCGTCAGAAGGTATATAGACTTCAGCTTTCTTATGAGAACATCTGGCAAATAGAGTTGCATCATCAACGTGGTCGTTCTGCCAAGTATCTTGTTATTCAGGTTCACCACCTTCTAAATTGATGTTGCAAGCTAATTGTCTTTTGATAATATTCTTGGCATTTATCTATTGATCATGCTTGCAACAGGTTTAATATGCTTTCTCTCATTGCATATTGATGGTATGATTACTTTGTTTTATGGCATACCTAACCTTCCCTATATTGTCTTTTGTCCTATAATTAGTTATATGGAAATCCTCGCATCTACCAACAAGAAGTATGTTCTTCTGGAGGAAATGGATACGAAGATATGAACTATTTTAGGGATCCTGATGACTGGGTTCGGACTACTGATTTCACTCCAGGAAGCTGTATCGGGCAGTCATCTTCATTATGTTTGGTGCTCACTTCTGATGGAGAACTTCCTGATTTTGAAGAAAATTTTGCTTATTATAAGAAGACTGATGGGCAGTTTATCTTGGAGAATGGCTCAACTTTTTCTCGCAACCGAGATTTGGTCCCTATTGTTGGTTCTCCTGCAGGGATTGATTTGCCATATGATATCTTATTCAAAATAAATTTGCTGGTTCAACAGGGTTGTCTATCAGGGCCAACGCTTGATAATAATTTTTATAGGCTGGTGGATCCACGAAGAATAAGCCGTCCCTGTATAGAGTTTGCCCTAGATAAATTATCTAACTTGAAGGAGAGCTGTTATGAACCTGCAGTGTGGCTTAATGAGGAGTACCGGAAGTACATGATGTCTAAGAAACCTCCGAAGCCAGCACTTATTTCCTTAGATTCTGGATTGGTATATGTACGCAGGGTCCAAATAACACCATCTAAAGTGTATTTTTCTGGTCCTGAGGTTAATGTCTCAAATCGCATACTACGCCAGTATTCCAGTGATATCGATAACTTTCTTCGTGTTTCATTTGTTGATGAGGAGATGGAAAAACTTTATTCAACAGATTTATCCCCCCGTACATCTACTAGGAAAACTCGCATCTACAACAGAGTTCTTTCTGTTCTCAGAGACGGCATAGTAGTTGGGAAAAAGAAATTTGAGTTTCTTGCATTCTCATCAAGTCAATTGCGAGAGAATTCACTGTGGATGTTTGCTCCAACTGATGAAGACAGTGCTGATACAATAAGAGCAGGTATGGGGGATTTTCGTCAAATAAGAAATGTGGCAAAGTATGCTGCCAGATTGGGTCAATCTTTTGGCTCTTCTACTGAAACTTTAAGTGTTGGCAGGAATGAAATGGAAGTTATTCCTGATGTAACCGTTAATAGTTGTGGAATCAAATATGTTTTCTCAGATGGGATTGGGAAAATATCAGCTGATTTTGCAGAGAGAGTAGCCAAAAAATGTGGCTATAAAGCTTTCACACCATCTGCATTTCAAATTCGATATGGGGGTTACAAAGGTGTTGTAGCTGTTGATCCAACCTCGTCAATGAAGTTATCACTGAGAAAGAGCATGTCCAAGTATGAATCTGAAAACACAAAGCTAGATGTTCTAGCATGTAGCAAGTATCAGCCTTGTTTTTTGAATCGTCAGTTGATAACTCTTCTGTCTACACTTGAAGTGCAAGATCATGTTTTCTTGAAAAAGCAAAGAGCAGCTGTACAACAACTTAATGCCATATTAACTGACCCATTAAAAGCAGAGGAGGCTCTTGATTTGATGTCTGCGGGTGAGAGTACAAATGTCCTCAAGGAACTTCTCATGTGTGGTTATAAACCTAATGTTGAACCATTCCTTTCAATGATGCTCCAAACATTTCGAGCATCAAAGTTGTTGGAATTGCGGACCAAGACAAGAATCTTTATCCCAGATGGAAGAGCAATGATGGGATGTCTAGACGAAACAAGAACCTTGGAATATGGGCAGGTGTTTGTGCAATTCTCTGGCAAAAGACGAAGGCAGTTATTTGATGATATATGCATACATAGTTCCTTAGACAGCTGTTTCATTATTGAGGGAAAGGTGGTTGTTGCAAAGAATCCATGTTTACACCCTGGTGATGTGCGTGTTTTAAGGGCTGTGAATGTGCCGGACTTACACCATATGGTGGACTGTGTGGTATTTCCACAAAAAGGACACAGGTAAAATTATTACTCTTTGTAATACTATAACACTGCAACCTGAACTGATTAATACTACCCATCATGATGTCTTTATTGATTTCTGACAGATTTACCATTGATTTCTAGTCTGTTGATCTCTTACTTTACTCTAAGATTAGACACTTAGAGGCTGTACCTGTACCTAAGTGGTGATTAGAGTTCAGGACTCATGTAATATTGTTTGTTAAGCACAAGATGAATCACTATTAACTGTTAAAATTCATTGGTATGCAAAAGATCTCCCATTTTCCTTCTAGGAGCAAATGATCAGATATCGTTTAACAACTCAAATTATCAGATATTTAGGATTTCAAATTTGCAGAACATATGGTTTTTCTCTGTAGGCATCATTTGTTAGAATTTCTTAAACTAATTGCAAATTGCTAATTACTTGTGTTAACATAAGTACTGACTGAAATCTTATATATAATGCTAGGCCTCACCCAAATGAATGTTCTGGAAGTGATCTTGATGGAGATATTTACTTTGTTTGCTGGGACCCTGAGTTGATTCCTCCCAAGCAAATCCAACCTATGGATTATACCCCAGCACCACCTATAGAGATGGATCAGGATGTCACAATTGAGGTATTACTTTGTCTTTGACTATCATATGCTGTGTTAAACAGGGAAACTTTTCAACTAGTTGGTTTTATTTTTTATTCTTTGGCAATTAAGACATCAAAATGCCAATGATGACTCTCTTTCCCTCCCTCCCTTTCTCACTTCTTATGGTGCGCCAGTATATAGTAATATAATGCTAGATGGAATTTCTACAGCACACTATTTCTGCAAATGTTTTACTGTTATGCAGCTGTCGTTTTGAATTAGGTACTTGGGATTCTGTGGGGATTGATCGTTCTGTTCTTAGAAAAAAAAAAAGTGAAGTGAAGTGTCTTTAGGTTAATTTGAGCTTTTTGGTGTTTTTTGTAATTGATGTTTGCTGGAAAGAGAACTTTACGAGCTTAGTTTAAGTTATTGATTAATGTATATAATGAATGAAGAGTAGAATTGTATGGGAAGAGGATTTACAGAAACAGGACACAAATCCTAGAATGCTGCATCACACTGGATAGAGAAAGGTTATCCAACCATAAATCCCTTCACAGCCATTACTGACATGAACTTTCATGTGTCTGATGTGGTAATTTCACTTGAGCAACTATACGCTTCAATTATCTTTTCTTTTTGTGGTGCAGGAAGTAGAAGAGTATTTTGTGAACTACATAGTCAATGATAGTTTAGGGATCATCGCCAATGCCCACACTGTTTTCGCTGACAGTAAGCTTGATAAAGCAATGAGCCATCCGTGTTTACAGCTTGCAAAGCTATTTTCAATTGCTGTAGACTTTCCAAAAACTGGTGTACCAGCTGAGATACCACCAGAACTGTATGCCAAGGAATATCCAGATTTCATGGAGAAGCCCGACAAACGCACCTATATTTCACACAATGTGATTGGACAGCTTTTTCGTGAGGTGAAGGACATTGCACCTCATGACAGCTCTATTGCATCCTTCACTCGTCAAGTGGCGACAAAATGCTATGACCCTGACATGGAAGTTGATGGCTTTGAGGATTACCTTGAAGATGCTTTCTATCACAAAGGCAATTATGATTACAAATTGGGAAACATGTTGGATTACTATGGGATCAAGACAGAGGCTGAAATCCTGAGTGGGAGTATTATGACATTGTCGAAATCTTTCACCAAGAGGCGGGATGCAGATGCCATAAACGTGGCTGTGAAGTCATTGAGGAAGGAAGCTAGGGCCTGGTTCAATGAGAAAGACACTGGAATAGATTCTGGAGATGATGATGTCTATGCAAAAGCTTCAGCTTGGTACCATGTCACGTATCATCCCAATTATTTTGGTTTGTACAATGAGGGAATGAATCGTGCCCATTTTATCAGCTTTCCGTGGTGTGTTTTTGACAAGCTGGGTCACATAAAAAAGGAAAAAGTAAACCAGGCTCGACTAATTTCATCTCTGGAAAATCGGTTGAGGTATGGCTTGCGTTTTTCCTGATGAAGTTGGCAGAATTGAACTTTGTTGATGGTGCTGATGACCAAGACAAGGCAATTTTCTTGTATAATATCCACCTTCGGTTTGTTTTCATTTGTTGATGGTGCTGATGATCAAGACTTGAAGGCAATTTCCTTGTAGATATCCACCTCTGGTTTGTTTTTCATTTCTGGCAGATTCTAATTTGAAAGCTTGTAATTGAAGTCGTACACAATAATAGTCCTGTGAGTGGTTTTTTTTTTTTTTTTTTTTTTTAGTTTGCTACATAGGGCTAGTTCTTACAAACTGATCGAAAACATATATGCATCTCTAGTTAGCTGTGAACATATACACCATAGAATGCATGTAAGTGTCTCCTGGATTCAAACTTTGTGAAAGGAAATTTGGATTATTCACGGAATCTTGGAAATGCTGCGTCTTCAAGCACACTACAGCATACTTTTTGTACATAAATCCACCTTTCCCTTTCACATCATCCAGCATGTTACTAGTGTAGAATGGCAGCCCTGGCTGGTTAGTCCACAGCTCCAATTTTCGCCCGAAACACTGTCATGCAGCACTGCAGCCTTCCTCAAGTGCTCATGGCTGGAAGGGTCCATATGTAGTTGATGTCCTAACCATCAGGCAGCTCATTGATCCTGCTACCGATCTCTCGGGGCTCAAGGAAATCATATGCCGTTCCCGACTGATGTTGGAACCGAAAATGTGGATTTTGTGTGAGAGGCAAACGTATATGTACTGAGACTGAAAGATCACCAGGGGAGCCTTCTTCACCATCCCGACTGTCATCGGTGAATGTTATGTGACTATCTTCAATGTGACGCTTCACTGTACATAAAACATCACTGAACCCTTTAGAGCCACCATGGAGTGTTCTTTGACTTCTTTCCATGATCATTAGCAACCAACTTATAGTGGTGACCGTCCAAAGTGAATTCAGCCCTACCAATTCTATTAGCAACACGCCCAACGGTGGCCCCAAAGTAGACAGAATTATTAGTGTAATCTTTGAGGGATTCAAACCCAAGAACAACGTCATTAAATTTCCCATTCTTATCAGGGAGAACAACATAGAGCACAAT
Organism: Fragaria vesca subsp. vesca; assembly: GCF_000184155.1. Lineage (NCBI taxonomy): Eukaryota > Viridiplantae > Streptophyta > Magnoliopsida > Rosales > Rosaceae > Fragaria > Fragaria vesca. The sequence continues at coordinate 19,071,080 of NC_020494.1, read as the reverse complement.
GGCACCATAATTCGTCAGCTTCACAGAGAAATTTCCCTACTTCAAATCATAAATATCTCCCACCTTTTCATCATTGAAACTTATAGATCAATGGCAGCAGGAAAGAAAACACCAATACAAAGATATCTTATTCATCTTTGAAAATTCTTCTACGCACCAAGATGCAAATGAACCTAGCAACTTTCATGCAATATTTTAATCCGGTAATCCACGTCGCATTATCATGCATATATACTAATACCGTTAACAAAATTGAAACCCAAAAAAATAGTCCCAAGTATTCCAACACAAGAGGTGAGAAACCGAGGTCGAAAAAGATGTATTTTTATTATGAGTATTTAATTTGATCGGATCAAAAATAAAAACGATAGGAAGGAATTTAAGGTCTCTAGTCTTCATTCGATCTTCGGATACGGCAATTTGAGGACTTACACATTAATGGTGCAAGTGCATCTTAGTGCGTAGAATCCGCTCTGGATGTAGCTTCAAATACAATGATGATCTCTTTATTCATCTTCATGAATTCTATATTGGAGATTCAAATCAAGTACATAAAATGACATACAAGTACAACCAAAAAGAGAATTTGAACTTTTTTCGGAGAGCCTATTCGGCGCACCCGTCATCTCCACCGTTAATTTATTTTTTTTTTTTTTTGGCGGGTCAAAATGGACGGTGGATACACCCGGGTGCGCTGTATAATTTTCACTTTTTTCGTGTCATTTACGCTTGAGAACAGCAAGCAGCTGACTTGGCTCGTGGCACCTTGAGTTTATGAGCTCGGACTGGTGTGAAAGTTTTTGAGTTGAACGTTGAAACATTTGATCTACAATCTCATGACTTCCAAAGTGTGTGGCGAACATGCATTCCATTACAGCTCGTATATGCATCACCCATTGCGTTATGTCAAGCGGACCTTTCAACCATGTTGCTGGGTCTGAAAATTCCATCTTCTCGATGCTAAAGCACCCATTTTTAACCACAAGCCCCTCCAACTCCTCTAGTGAAGCAGCGTAGAGAGGCAGGTTGAACGTATCCACTTGACCTTCATCAATCAATCCCTGTGAAACAAAATAAACAATGTTAGGTGTTTCTCTCTTTCATTCTAAGTGATTCTCGTGCACCAAACAAAGTGACATTGTCTTGCATGGAAGATTACCTCTTTTTCCATATCCATGAGGCTGGATGATATTGCATTGTACATCATGCCAGGTGCGGTTTCCGAATGAGGCCTGCCTTTAATAGTTCCAGTCAAGATCATCACCATCATTCCTCCAGGCACAAGTTCTTTAGCCCTGGCTTCGAGAAAGTTGTCCATTTCCTTAGCAAACTGGGACATGTAAGCATCAACCACTTCATTAGGGGCACTTGTGTAGTGAATCCTCCCTTTGTTCCATGCTGGAGAGTCCTTGTCTTGCAACTCTTCTGGCAACTCAGAGAGCCAGTGGAGGGAATGTGAGGTGTGCACAAGGTGGATAGAGGACTCCGGAAACAGACGGCCGTGGAAAGACCCTGGTACGCCTGCTGCAAAGTATTGTTTGTCTTTGGGAAGAGAGGTAAACAAGGTATTGAAGTCATTCAACACTAGGTCGTTGAAGAACACTTGAAATTCAGGCATTGTTTGATGATCATCATGAGCATTACATTGGGATCGGTACTTTTGTTGCATGGCTTCTAGTATGTTTTGCATTGTCACGAAAGTGTTTGGTCCGGTTGAACATCCCAAGTCTGCAACGCGAATGGTGTTTGAAACTGAGGAGAGGTTCTTCATATCAAGCTTCTCAGCAATCACCTCCATGATCTTCTCCCTTTCAATCTCTGCAGCTTTTCTCTAACAAAATATTCAATTATTGTTATTATGTTAACTTAATTAAAGCTTATTATTATGTTGGTGTTAAGCTGCTGTTAGCTAAAGATCTTTCTTGCAAGTAAGATAAAACAGGAGTTACGGCAACTAGGCTTGTATCAATCTAAGATCGATAGGTGCATGGTGGCCTTTCTCAGAGAGGATCTTGATTGAAATTTTTGTAAATTAAGCTCGTACATTACCCTCCATTAGCAAAAGGCTAAACTCGTGGTTAATTACTTGATATAATATACCCACACTCGAGCATTGTTCCACTTTAATTATAAAACTAAATCATCTTGGCCTAGTACATAGCTCTTATTATACAGGGCGATCAATTGCTCTTAAGAATTTGAAATTAAGAACCACCTCTAGCTAGGCAAAACTAGAAATATGAACTGGAAAATCATGCTTCATCATTAGCATATATTATGCTTCATTGGCGTATCACACCCCGTGCTAGTGATCAAAACACTCATTTCACATTGACCTAAATCTCAAGCATACACTGCAGACAGAAGATGATATAGAATTATAGATTGATGCCAAGGCGTAGTATACGCATACAAAAGATTATGTGATAAGAGGTAATTGAGAATATCCATGCACTATATATGAAGAGAAATATACGACTTATTCTGGAGCAGCTATTTTAGTATACCTGGAAGTAGGAGTTCTTGGAGTAGCTGTAAGTACCACTTCCACCGTTCATTGGCATTGAACCTGTTATCGATTTCGTGAAATGTTTCCCATTCATTGGAACTGACTTTGCCATGAACCGTTGGGATATGCAATGCAAGAAGCTCAAGTGATAATGAAGTGTACGTCCTACTTCTACTACAGATGTGGTTTATATATAAAGAGGAAGGTGGAGAGAGAGAGAGAGAGAGAGAGAGAGAGAGAGAGAGAGAGAGAGAGAGAGAGAGAGTAGAGAGAGAGTAG